>NC_138296.1:4922500-5052500 GCF_965601325.2 Salmo salar | reverse complement strand
GGCTGAAGTACTGACACACACACACACACACCAGGTTAACAACTTGGGCTGAAGTACTGACACACACACACACACACCAGGTTAACAACTTGGGCTGAAGTACTGACACACACACACACACACACACCCAGGTTAACAACTTGGGCTGAAGTACTGACACACACACACACACACCAGGTTAACAACTTGGGCTGAAGTACTGACACACACACACACACACACCAGGTTAACAACTTGGGCTGAAGTACTGACACACACACACACACACACCAGGTTAACAACTTGGGCTGAAGTACTGACACACACACACACACACACACCAGGTTAACAACTTGGGCTGAAGTACTGACACACACACACACACACCAGGTTAACAACTTGGGCTGAAGTACTGACACACACACACACACACACCAGGTTAACAACTTGGGCTGAAGTACTGACACACACACACACACACCAGGTTAACAACTTGGGCTGAAGTACTGACACACACACACACACACCAGGTTAACAACTTGGGCTGAAGTACTGACACACACACACACACACACCAGGTTAACAACTTGGGCTGAAGTACTGACACACACACACACACACACCAGGTTAACAACTTGGGCTGAAGTACTGACACACACACACACACACACCAGGTTAACAACTTGGGCTGAAGTACTGACACACACACACACACACACCAGGTTAACAACTTGGGCTGAAGTACTGACACACACACACACACACACCAGGTTAACAACTTGGGCTGAAGTACTGACACACACACACACACACCAGGTTAACAACTTGGGCTGAAGTACTGACACACACACACACCCAGGTTAACAACTTGGGCTGAAGTACTGACACACACACACACACACACACCAGGTTAACAACTTGGGCTGAAGTACTGACACACACACACACACACACCAGGTTAACAACTTGGGCTGAAGTACTGACACACACACCACACACACACCAGGTTAACAACTTGGGCTGAAGTACTGCACACACACACACACACACACACACACACACCAGGTTAACAACTTGGGCTGAAGTACTGACACACACACACACACACACACCAGGTTAACAACTTGGGCTGAAGTACTGACACACACACACACACACCAGGTTAACAACTTGGGCTGAAGTACTGACACACACACACACACCAGGTTAACAACTTGGGCTGAAGTACTGACACACACACACACACACACACCAGGTTAACAACTTGGGCTGAAGTACTGACACACACACACACACACCAGGTTAACAACTTGGGCTGAAGTACTGCACACACACACACACACACACCAGGTTAACAACTTGGGCTGAAGTACTGACACACACACACACACACACACCAGGTTAACAACTTGGGCTGAAGTACTGACACACACACACACACACCAGGTTAACAACTTGGGCTGAAGTACTGACACACACACACACACACCAGGTTAACAACTTGGGCTGAAGTACTGACACACACACACACACACACCAGGTTAACAACTTGGGCTGAAGTACTGACACACACACACACACACACACCAGGTTAACAACTTGGGCTGAAGTACTGACACACACACACACACACACCAGGTTAACAACTTGGGCTGAAGTACTGACACACACACACACACACACACCAGGTTAACAACTTGGGCTGAAGTACTGACACACACACACACACCAGGTTAACAACTTGGGCTGAAGTACTGACACACACACACACACACCAGGTTAACAACTTGGGCTGAAGTACTGCACACACACACACACACACCAGGTTAACAACTTGGGCTGAAGTACTGACACACACACACACACACACACACCAGGTTAACAACTTGGGCTGAAGTACTGACACACACACACACACACCAGGTTAACAACTTGGGCTGAAGTACTGACACACACACACACACACACCAGGTTAACAACTTGGGCTGAAGTACTGACACACACACACACACACACACCAGGTTAACAACTTGGGCTGAAGTACTGACACACACACACACACACACCAGGTTAACAACTTGGGCTGAAGTACTGACACACACACACACACACCAGGTTAACAACTTGGGCTGAAGTACTGACACACACACACACACACCAGGTTAACAACTTGGGCTGAAGTACTGACACACACACACACACACACCAGGTTAACAACTTGGGCTGAAGTACTGACACACACACACACACACACCAGGTTAACAACTTGGGCTGAAGTACTGCACACACACACACACACACACACACCAGGTTAACAACTTGGGCTGAAGTACTGACACACACACACACACACCAGGTTAACAACTTGGGCTGAAGTACTGACACACACACACACACACCAGGTTAACAACTTGGGCTGAAGTACTGACACACACACACACACACACCAGGTTAACAACTTGGGCTGAAGTACTGACACACACACACACACACACACCAGGTTAACAACTTGGGCTGAAGTACTGACACACACACACACACACCAGGTTAACAACTTGGGCTGAAGTACTGACACACACACACACACCAGGTTAACAACTTGGGCTGAAGTACTGACACACACACACACACACCAGGTTAACAACTTGGGCTGAAGTACTGACACACACACACACACACACACACACCAGGTTAACAACTTGGGCTGAAGTACTGACACACACACACACACACACCAGGTTAACAACTTGGGCTGAAGTACTGACACACACACACACACACCAGGTTAACAACTTGGGCTGAAGTACTGACACACACACACACACACACCAGGTTAACAACTTGGGCTGAAGTACTGACACACACACACACACACACACCAGGTTAACAACTTGGGCTGAAGTACTGACACACACACACACACACACCAGGTTAACAACTTGGGCTGAAGTACTGACACACACACACACACACCAGGTTAACAACTTGGGCTGAAGTACTGACACACACACACACACCAGGTTAACAACTTGGGCTGAAGTACTGCACACACACACACACACACCAGGTTAACAACTTGGGCTGAAGTACTGACACACACACACACACACACCAGGTTAACAACTTGGGCTGAAGTACTGACACACACACACACACACCAGGTTAACAACTTGGGCTGAAGTACTGACACACACACACACACCAGGTTAACAACTTGGGCTGAAGTACTGACACACACACACACACACACCAGGTTAACAACTTGGGCTGAAGTACTGACACACACACACACACACCAGGTTAACAACTTGGGCTGAAGTACTGACACACACACACACACACACACCAGGTTAACAACTTGGGCTGAAGTACTGACACACACACACACACACACCAGGTTAACAACTTGGGCTGAAGTACTGACACACACACACACACACCCAGGTTAACAACTTGGGCTGAAGTACTGACACACACACACACACACACCAGGTTAACAACTTGGGCTGAAGTACTGACACACACACACACACACCAGGTTAACAACTTGGGCTGAAGTACTGACACACACACACACACACACCAGGTTAACAACTTGGGCTGAAGTACTGACACACACACACACACACACACACCAGGTTAACAACTTGGGCTGAAGTACTGACACACACACACACACACACCAGGTTAACAACTTGGGCTGAAGTACTGACACACACACACACACCAGGTTAACAACTTGGGCTGAAGTACTGACACACACACACACACCAGGTTAACAACTTGGGCTGAAGTACTGACACACACACACACACACACCAGGTTAACAACTTGGGCTGAAGTACTGACACACACACACACACACCAGGTTAACAACTTGGGCTGAAGTACTGACACACACACACACACACACCAGGTTAACAACTTGGGCTGAAGTACTGACACACACACACACACACACCAGGTTAACAACTTGGGCTGAAGTACTGACACACACACACACACACACCAGGTTAACAACTTGGGCTGAAGTACTGACACACACACACACACACCAGGTTAACAACTTGGGCTGAAGTACTGACACACACACACACACCAGGTTAACAACTTGGGCTGAAGTACTGACACACACACACACACACACACCAGGTTAACAACTTGGGCTGAAGTACTGACACACACACACACACACACACCAGGTTAACAACTTGGGCTGAAGTACTGACACACACACACACACACCAGGTTAACAACTTGGGCTGAAGTACTGACACACACACACACACACCCAGGTTAACAACTTGGGCTGAAGTACTGACACACACACACACACACCAGGTTAACAACTTGGGCTGAAGTACTCACACACAACACAGGTGATGTAGGGATATGAAGGAAAGGAATCCAGGTTTAAAACACTGAAAAGTGTGTTGTGTTATGTCATGGTGCCATGACTGTCTCACCTGTAGGAGGGCTCTGACTGATCTCTCTGTGTGTGTTTTACCTGTAGGAGGGCTCTGACTGATCTCTCTCTGTGTGTTTTACCTGTAGGAGGGCTCTGACTGATCTCTCTGTGTGTGTTTACCTGTAGGAGGGCTCTGACTGATCTCTCTGTGTGTCACCTGTAGGAGGGCTCTGACTGATCTCTCTCTGTGTGTTTTACCTGTAGGAGGGCTCTGACTGATCTCTCTGTGTGTGTTTCACCTGTAGGAGGGCTCTGACTGATCTCTCTCTGTGTGTTTTACCTGTAGGAGGGCTCTGACTGATCTCTCTGTGTGTTTTACCTGTAGGAGGGCTCTGACTGATCTCTCTGTGTGTTTTACCTGTAGGAGGGCTCTGACTGATCTCTCTGTGTGTTTTACCTGTAGGAGGGCTCTGACTGATCTCTCTGTGTGTGTCTCACCTGTAGGAGGGCTCTGACTGATCTCTCTGTGTGTGTCTCACCTGTAGGAGGGCTCTGACTGATCTCTCTGTGTGTGTCTCACCTGTAGGAGGGCTCTGACTGATCTCTCTGTGTGTTTTACCTGTAGGAGGGCTCTGACTGATCTCTCTGTGTGTCTTACCTGTAGGAGGGCTCTGACTGATCTCTCTGTGTGTCTCACCTGTAGGAGGGCTCTGACTGATCTCTCTGTGTGTTTTACCTGTAGGAGGGCTCTGACTGATCTCTCTGTGTGTTTTACCTGTAGGAGGGCTCTGACTGATCTCTCTGTGTGTTTTACCTGTAGGAGGGCTCTGACTGATCTCTCTCTGTGTGTTTTACCTGTAGGAGGGCTCTGACTGATCTCTCTCTGTGTGTGTCACCTGTAGCAGGGCTCTGACTGATCTCTCTGTGTGTCTCACCTGTAGGAGGGCTCTGACTGATCTCTCTATGTGTTTTACCTGTAGGAGGGCTCTGACTGATCGCTCTGTGTGTTTTACCTGTAGGAGGGCTCTGACTGATCTCTCTGTGTGTCTTACCTGTAGGAGGGCTCTGACTGATCTCTCTGTGTGTCTCACCTGTAGGAGGGCTCTGACTGATCTCTCTGTGTGTCTCACCTGTAGGAGGGCTCTGACTGATCTCTCTGTGTGTCTCACCTGTAGGAGGGCTCTGACTGATCTCTCTGTGTGTCTCACCTGTAGGAGGGCTCTGACTGATCTCTCTGTGTGTCTCACCTGTAGGAGGGCTCTGACTGATCTCTCTCTGTGTGTCTTACCTGTAGGAGGGCTCTGACTGATCTCTCTCTGTGTGTGTCACCTGTAGCAGGGCTCTGACTGATCTCTCTGTGTGTCTCACCTGTAGGAGGTCTCTGACTGATCTCTCTGTGTGTGTCACCTGTAGGAGGGCTCTGACTGATCTCTCTGTGTGTGTGTGTGTCTCACCTGTAGGAGGGCTCTGACTGATCTCTCTGTGTGTGTCTCACCTGTAGGAGGGCTCTGACTGATCTCTCTCTGTGTGTTTTACCTGTAGAAGGGCTCTTACTGATCTCTCTGTGTGTTTTACCTGTAGGAGGGCTCTGACTGATCTCTCTGTGTGTGTCTCACCTGATCTCTCTGTGTGTCTCACCTGTAGGAGGGCTCTGACTGATCTCTCTGTGTGTGTCTCACCTGATCTCTCTGTGTGTCTCACCTGTAGGAGGGCTCTGACTGATCTCTCTGTGTGTGTCTCACCTGTATAAGGGCTCTTACTGATCTCTCTGTGTGTCTCACCTGATCTCTCTGTGTGTCTCACCTGTAGGAGGGCTCTGACTGATCTCTCTGTGTGTGTCTCACCTGTATAAGGGCTCTTACTGATCTCTCTGTGTGTCTCACCTGATCTCTCTGTGTGTCTTACCTGTAGGAGGGCTCTGACTGATCTCTCTGTGTGTCTCACCTGTATAAGGGCTCTTACTGATCTCTCTGTGTGTCTCACCTGTATAAGGGCTCTGTTTCTGATCTCTCTGTGTGTCTCACCTGTATAAGGGCTCTGACTGATCTCTCTGTGTGTCTCACCTGTATAAGGGCTCTGTTTCTGATCTCTCTGTGTGTCTCACCTGTATAAGGGCTCTGTTTCTGATCTGTGTGTACAGTGTTCTAACGTGGGGGGCCAGGTACAGGTCCAATAGAAGGTTATCCTGCAGGAGAGAAGAGGAGACAGAGAGAGAGAGGAGGAGAAAGAGAGGAAGGGCATTGGTGTTAGGTGCACATTCAAATCCCAGTTGTTTTTGAGCCATGGGGCGGCAGGTAGCCTAGTGGTTAGAGGCAGGTAGCCTAGTGGTTAGAGGCAGGTAGCCTAGTGGTCGGAGGGGCGGCAGGTAGCCTCGTGGTCAGAGGGGAGGCAGGTAGCCTCGTGGTCAGAGGGGCGGCAGGTAGCCTCGTGGTCAGAGGGGCGGCAGGTAGCCTCGTGGTCAGAGGGGCGGCAGGTAGCCTCGTGGTCAGAGGGGCGGCAGGTAGCCTCGTGGTCAGAGGGGCGGCAGGTAGCCTCGTGGTCAGAGGGGCGGCAGGTAGCCTCGTGGTCAGAGGGGCGGCAGGTAGCCTCGTGGTCAGAGGGGCGGCAGGTAGCCTCGTGGTCAGAGGGGCGGCAGGTAGCCTCGTGGTCAGAGGGGCGGCAGGTAGCCTCGTGGTCAGAGGGGCGGCAGGTAGCCTCGTGGTCAGAGGGGCGGCAGGTAGCCTAGTGGTTAGAGGCAGGTAGCCTAGTGGTCGGAGGGGCGGCAGGTAGCCTCGTGGTCAGAGGGGCGGCAGGTAGCCTCGTGGTCAGAGGGGCGGCAGGTAGCCTAGTGGTCAGAGGGGCGGCAGGTAGCCTAGTGGTCAGAGGGGCGGCAGGTAGCCTAGTGGTCAGAGGGGCGGCAGGTAGCCTAGTGGTCAGAGGGGCGGCAGGTAGCCTAGTGGTTAGAGCAGGTAGCAGGTAGCCTAGTGGTTAGAGGGGCGGCAGGTAGCCTAGTGGTTAGAGCAGGTAGCCTAGTGGTTAGAGCAGGTAGCAGGTAGCCTAGTGGTCAGAGGGGCGGCAGGTAGCCTAGTGGTTAGAGGGGCGGCAGGTAGCCTAGTGGTTAGAGGGGCGGCAGGTAGCCTAGTGGTTAGAGGGGCGGCAGGTAGCCTAGTGGTTAGAGGGGCGGCAGGTAGCCTAGTGGTTAGAGGGGCGGCAGGTAGCCTCGTGGTCAGAGGGGCGGCAGGTAGCCTCGTGGTCAGAGGGGCGGCAGGTAGCCTCGTGGTCAGACGGGCGGCAGGTAGCCTCGTGGTCAGAGGGGCGGCAGGTAGCCTAGTGGTCAGAGGGGCGGCAGGTAGCCTAGTGGTCAGAGGGGCGGCAGGTAGCCTAGTGGTCAGAGGGGCGGCAGGTAGCCTAGTGGTTAGAGCAGGTAGCAGGTAGCCTAGTGGTCAGAGGGGCGGCAGGTAGCCTAGTGGTTAGAGCAGGTAGCCTAGTGGTTAGAGCAGGTAGCAGGTAGCCTAGTGGTCAGAGGGGCGGCAGGTAGCCTAGTGGTTAGAGGGGCGGCAGGTAGCCTAGTGGTTAGAGGGGCGGCAGGTAGCCTAGTGGTTAGAGGGGCGGCAGGTAGCCTAGTGGTTAGAGGGGCGGCAGGTAGCCTAGTGGTTAGAGGGGCGGCAGGTAGCCTAGTGGTTAGAGGGGCGGCAGGTAGCCTCGTGGTCAGAGGGGCGGCAGGTAGCCTCGTGGTCAGAGGGGCGGCAGGTAGCCTCGTGGTCAGACGGGCGGCAGGTAGCCTCGTGGTCAGAGGGGCGGCAGGTAGCCTAGTGGTCAGAGGGGCGGCAGGTAGCCTAGTGGTCAGAGGGGCGGCAGGTAGCCTAGTGGTCAGAGGGGCGGCAGGTAGCCTAGTGGTCAGAGGGGCGGCAGGTAGCCTAGTGGTCAGAGGGGCGGCAGGTAGCCTAGTGGTTAGAGGGGCGGCAGGTAGCCTAGTGGTTAGAGGGGCGGCAGGTAGCCTAGTGGTTAGAGGGGTGGCAGGTAGCCTAGTGGTTAGAGGGGCGGCAGGTAGCCTAGTTGTTAGAGGGGCGGCAGGTAGCCTAGTGGTTAGAGCAGGTAGCCTAGTGGTTAGAGCAGGTAGCAGGTAGCCTAGTGGTTAGAGGAGGCAGGTAGCCTAGTGGTTAGAGGGGCGGCAGGTAGCCTAGTGGTTAGAGGGGCGGCAGGTAGCCTAGTGGTTAGAGGGGCGGCAGGTAGCCTAGTGGTTAGAGGGGCGGCAGGTAGCCTAGTGGTTAGAGGGGCGGCAGGTAGCCTAGTGGTTAGAGGGGCGGCAGGTAGCCTAGTGGTTAGAGGGGCGGCAGGTAGCCTAGTGGTTAGAGGGGCGGCAGGTAGCCTAGTGGTTAGAGGGGCGGCAGGTAGCCTAGTGGTTAGAGGGGCGGCAGGTAGCCTAGTGGTCAGAGGGGCGGCAGGTAGCCTAGTGGTCAGAGGGGCGGCAGGTAGCCTAGTGGTCAGAGGGGCGGCAGGTAGCCTAGTGGTCAGAGGGGCGGCAGGTAGCCTAGTGGTCAGAGGGGCGGCAGGTAGCCTAGTGGTCAGAGGGGCGGCAGGTAGCCTAGTGGTCAGAGGGGCGGCAGGTAGCCTAGTGGTTAGAGGGGCGGCAGGTAGCCTAGTGGTTAGAGCAGGTAGCAGGTAGCCTAGTGGTTAGAGGGGCGGCAGGTAGCCTAGTTGTTAGAGGGGCGGCAGGTAGCCTAGTGGTTAGAGCAGGTAGCCTAGTGGTTAGAGCAGGTAGCAGGTAGCCTAGTGGTTAGAGGAGGCAGGTAGCCTAGTGGTTAGAGGGGCGGCAGGTAGCCTAGTGGTTAGAGGGGCGGCAGGTAGCCTAGTGGTTAGAGGGGCGGCAGGTAGCCTAGTGGTCAGAGGGGCGGCAGGTAGCCTAGTGGTCAGAGGGGCGGCAGGTAGCCTAGTGGTCAGAGGGGCGGCAGGTAGCCTAGTGGTCAGAGGGGCGGCAGGTAGCCTAGTGGTCAGAGGGGCGGCAGGTAGCCTAGTGCAGGTAGCCTAGTGGTTAGAGGCAGGTAGCCTAGTGGTCGGAGGGGCGGCAGGTAGCCTAGTGGTCAGAGGGGAGGCAGGTAGCCTCGTGGTCAGAGGGGCGGCAGGTAGCCTAGTGGTTAGAGGCAGGTAGCCTAGTGGTTAGAGGCAGGTAGCCTAGTGGTTAGAGGCAGGTAGCCTAGTGGTTAGAGGCAGGTAGCCTAGTGGTCGGAGGGGCGGCAGGTAGCCTAGTGGTCAGAGGGGAGGCAGGTAGCCTCGTGGTCAGAGGGGCGGCAGGTAGCCTCGTGGTCAGAGGGGCGGCAGGTAGCCTCGTGGTCAGAGGGGCGGCAGGTAGCCTAGTGGTTAGAGGCAGGTAGCCTAGTGGTCGGAGGGGCGGCAGGTAGCCTAGTGGTCAGAGGGGCGGCAGGTAGCCTCGTGGTCAGAGGGGAGGCAGGTAGCCTCGTGGTCAGAGGGGAGGCAGGTAGCCTCGTGGTCAGAGGGGAGGCAGGTAGCCTCGTGGTCAGAGGGGCGGCAGGTAGCCTCGTGGTCAGAGGGGCGGCAGGTAGCCTCGTGGTCAGAGGGGCGGCAGGTAGCCTCGTGGTCAGAGGGGCGGCAGGTAGCCTCGTGGTCAGAGGGGCGGCAGGTAGCCTCGTGGTCAGAGGGGCGGCAGGTAGCCTCGTGGTCAGAGGGGCGGCAGGTAGCCTCGTGGTCAGAGGGGCGGCAGGTAGCCTCGTGATCAGAGGGGCGGCAGGTAGCCTCGTGGTCAGAGGGGCGGCAGGTAGCCTCGTGGTCAGAGGGGCGGCAGGTAGCCTCGTGGTCAGAGGGGCGGCAGGTAGCCTAGTGGTCAGAGGGGCGGCAGGTAGCCTAGTGGTTAGAGGGGCGGCAGGTAGCCTAGTGGTTAGAGCAGGTAGCAGGTAGCCTAGTGGTTAGAGGAGGCAGGTAGCCTAGTGGTTAGAGGGGCGGCAGGTAGCCTAGTGGTTAGAGGGGCGGCAGGTAGCCTAGTGGTTAGAGGGGCGGCAGGTAGCCTAGTGGTTAGAGCAGGTAGCCTAGTGGTTAGAGCAGGTAGCAGGTAGCCTAGTGGTTAGAGGGGTGGCAGGTAGCCTAGTGGTTAGAGGGGCGGCAGGTAGCCTAGTGGTTAGAGGGGCGGCAGGTAGCCTAGTGGTTAGAGGGGCGGCAGGTAGCCTAGTGGTTAGAGGGGCGGCAGGTAGCCTAGTGGTTAGAGGGGCGGCAGGTAGCCTAGTGGTTAGAGGGGCGGCAGGTAGCCTAGTGGTTAGAGGGGTGGCAGGTAGCCTAGTGGTTAGAGGGGTGGCAGGTAGCCTAGTGGTTAGAGGGGCGGCAGGTAGCCTAGTGGTTAGAGGGGCGGCAGGTAGCCTAGTGGTTAGAGGGGCGGCAGGTAGCCTAGTGGTTAGAGGGGCGGCAGGTAGCCTAGTGGTTAGAGGGGTGGCAGGTAGCCTAGTGGTTAGAGGGGTGGCAGGTAGCCTAGTGGTTAGAGGGGTGGCAGGTAACCTAGTGGTTAGAGCAGGTAGAAGATAGCCTAGTGGTTAGAGCGGTAGCAGGTAGCCTAGTGGTCAGAGGGGCGGCAGGTAGCCTAGTGGTTAGAGGGGCGGCAGGTAGCCTAGTGGTTAGAGGGGCGGCAGGTAGCCTAGTGGTTAGAGGGGCGGCAGGTAGCCTAGTGGTTAGAGGGGCGGCAGGTAGTCTAGTGGTTAGAGCAGGTAGCAGGTAGCCTAGTGGTTAGAGGAGGCAGGTAGCCTAGTGGTCAGAGGGGCGGCAGGTAGCCTAGTGGTTAGAGGAGGCAGGTAGCCTAGTGGTCAGAGGGGCGGCAGGTAGCCTAGTGGTCAGCGGGGCGGCAGGTAGCCTAGTGGTTAGAGGGGCGGCAGGTAGCCTAGTGGTTAGAGGGGCGGCAGGTAGCCTAGTGGTTAGAGGGGAGGCAGGTAGCCTAGTGGTCAGAGGGGCGGCAGGTAGCCTAGTGGTCAGAGGGGCGGCAGGTAGCCTAGTGGTCAGAGGGGAGGCAGGTAGCCTAGTGGTTAGAGCGTTGGGCCAGTAACCAAAAGGTTGCTGGATCGAATCCCCGAGCTGACAAGGTAAAAATCTGTCCCTGTAAAATAAGAATTTGTTCAATGAGTTTAAATGAAATTAAAAAACAATCCCAAGACTAATTCAATCAACATTACTGAGTGGCAATATAAATAGTTTTTCCATTTATATTTTGCAGTCAGCCTGTAACAGTCCATATAAAACTGTTTTCTTCCTTACCATCATCTAGTCAGCCTGTAACAGTCCATATAAAACTGTTTTCTTCCTTAACATCATCTAGTTAGCCTGTAACTGTCCATATAAAACTGTTTTCTTCCTTAACATCATCTAGTCAGCCTGTAACAGTCCATATAAAACTGTTTTCTTCCTTAACATCATCTAGTCAGCCTGTAACAGTCCATATAAAACTGTTTTCTTCCTTAACATCATCTAGTCAGCCTGTAACAGTCCATATAAAACTGTTTTCTTCCTTAACATCATCTAGTTAGCCTCTAACAGTCCATATAAAACTGTTTTCTTCCTTAACATCATCTAGTCAGCCTGTAACAGTCCATATAAAACTGTTTTCTTCCATAACATCATCTAGTCAGCCTGTAACAGTCCATATAAAAACGTTTTCTTCCTTAACATCATCTAGTCAGCCTGTAACAGTCCATATAAAACTGTTTTCTTCCTTAACATCATCTAGTCAGCCTGTAACAGTCCATATAAAACTGTTTTCTTCCTTAACATCATCTAGTTAGCCTCTAACAGTCCATATAAAACTGTTTTCTTCCTTAACATCATCTAGTCAGCCTGTAACAGTCCATATAAAACTGTTTTCTTCCTTACCTTCATCTAGTTAGCCTGTAACAGTCCATATAAAACTGTTTTCTTCCTTAACATCATCTAGTCAGCCTGTAACAGTCCATATAAAACTGTTTTCTTCCTTAACATCATCTAGTCAGCCTGTAACAGTCCATATAAAACTGTTTTCTTCCTTAACATCATCTAGTCAGCCTGTAACAGTCCATATAAAACTGTTTTCTTCCATAACATCATCTAGTCAGCCTCTAACAGTCCATATAAAACTGTTTTCTTCCTTACCTTCATCTAGTCAGCCTGTAACAGTCCATATAAAACTGTTTTCTTCCTTAACATCATCTAGTCAGCCTGTAACTGTCCATATAAAACTGTTTTCTTCCTTACCTTCATCTCGTCCAGTAGTTTCAGACAGGATGCGTACTGTGATTCGTAAAACTTGAAGATTATGTCACGCACCTGGGGCTCCAACTCTAAAAACAACTTAAAGGAGCTAGAGAGGAGAGATATAGGAGAGAGATAGGAGAGAGAGAGGAGAGAGATATAGGAGAGGGAGAGATAGGAGAGAGAGGAGAAATATAGGAGAGGGAGAGATAGGAGAGAGAGGAGAAATATAGGAGAGGGAGAGATAGGAGAGAGAGATAGGAAAGAGAGGGAGAGATAGGAGAGAGAGAGGAGAGATAGATGAGAGAGAGAGATAGGGGAGAGAGAGAGATAGGGGAGAGGGAGAGATAGGGGAGAGGGACAGGGGAGAGGGAGAGAGGAGAGAGAGATATAGATGAGAGAGATAGGGGAGAGGGAGAGATAGGAGAGAGAGAGGAGAGATGAGAGGGATAGGAGAGAGAGATATAGGAGAGAGAGAGAGGAGAGATAGATGAGAGGGACAGGGGAAAGGGAGAGATAGGAAAGAGAGGAGAGATAGATGAGGGGGAGAGGGAGAGATGAGAGATAGATGAGAGAGATAGGGGAGAGGGAGAGATAGATGAGAGGGACAGGGGAGAGGGAGAGAGAGATATAGATGAGAGAGATAGGGGAGAGGGAGAGATAGATGAGAGGGACAGGGGAGAGGGAGAGAGAGATATAGATGAGAGAGATAGGGGAGAGGGAGAGATAGGAGAGAGAGATATAGGAGAGAGAGAGATAGATGAGAGGGACAGGGGAGAGGGAGAGATAGGAGAGAGAGATATAGGAGAGAGAGAGAGAGAGGAGAGATAGATGAGAGGGACAGGGGAAAGGGAGAGATAGGAAAGAGAGGAGAGATAGATGAGGGGGAGAGGGAGAGATGAGAGATAGATGAGAGAGATAGGGGAGAGGGAGAGATAGATGAGAGGGACAGGGGAGAGGGAGAGAGAGATATAGATGAGAGAGATAGGGGAGAGGGAGAGATAGGAGAGAGAGATATAGGAGAGAGAGAGAGAGGAGAGATAGATGAGAGGGACAGGGGAGAGGGAGAGATAGGAGAGAGAGATATAGGAGAGAGAGAGAGAGAGGAGAGATAGATGAGAGGGACAGGGGAAAGGGAGAGATAGGAGAGATAGGAGAGGGAGAGATAGGAGAGAGAGAAAGCGAGGGAAAAGAGGTGCTGACATTTCAATATGTACTGAAATCAGTCATCACTCAACAAGCTGTTCCTCTCCATAACAGTTGTCATCAAGGACTTCCACTTGATGGAGAGAACAATGAAGCACATTGTTCTTTAACAGAGTTAGCAGTTACCTGGAGGGGACGACTAAGTGTGGTGCACCCTGCGTAGGGAGCCTACCTGCTGGAGATGATGTTCTTCTGTAGTTCCTGTCTGTCAAAGGTGGCCAGGGCACACATCCCTCCATACACCGCTACATTACTGGGGGACAGGAGCTGGGGAGGGGACCCACAACAGGTTACAACTCCTCAATCCAAATACAACTAATAACACTCCATGTACACAGCAACGTCATGGCTCAGACCAGATATGGTGAGGTACCATACCATTATAATGGAGTGTTGGGGGGCGGGCAGGTGAGTTGTGGGGGCGGGGTCAAGTGAGTCGGGGGGCGGGGTCAAGTGAGTTGTGGGGGTGGCGGGGTCAAGTGAGTTGTGGGGGTGGCGGGGTCAAGTGAGTTGTGGGGGCGGGGTCAAGTGAGTGGGGGGGCGGGGTCAAGTGAGTGGGGGGGCGGGGTCAAGTGAGTTGGGGGACATAGTCAAGTGAGTTGGGGGGGCGGGGTCAAGTGAGTTGTGGGGGCGGGGTCAAGTGAGTTGTGGGGCGGGGTCAAGTGAGTTGTGGGGCGGGGTCATGTGAGTTGGGGGGGCGGGGTCAAGTGAGTGGGGGGGGGTCAAGTGAGTGGGGGGGCGGGGTCAAGTGAGTGGGGGGGGGGCGGGGTCAAGTGAGTTGGGGGACAGAGTCAAGTGAGTGGGGGGGGGGGGGGTCAAGTGAGTTGGGGGGGGGGTTAAGTGAGTTGGGAGGGGGGGGGGGGCGGGGTCAAGTGAGTTGGGGGGGCGGGGTCAAGTGATTTGGGGTCAGAGATAGGGGGATATATTGATATCTGACCTCTGGGAAGTCGCAGTGGTCAAATGAAGCCTGGAGGAAGCACTTGGCGGCCGGTTTGTACTTTCTAGAGGCCAGCTCTGCCAAACCTGGGGGGGGGGGGCAGGTCAAGAGAAACATTTGAAACTCACAACTTAAAAATAGGTTTTATTACCTAATATGACCTAAGACTTCTTGTGGTTTCTCCTAACAGTATAGTATAATGTCTTAGCTGCAGACTTCAGCGGTCCTCCTAACAGTATAGTATAATGTCTTAGCTGCGGTCCTCCTAACAGTATAGTATAATGTCTTAGCTGCAGACTTCAGTGGTCCTCCTAACAGTATAATACTAGTATAGTATAATGTCTTAGCTGCAGACTTCAGCGGTCCTCCTAACAGTATAGTATAATGTCTTAGCTGCGGTCCTCCTAACAGTATAGCATAATGTCTTAGCTGCAGACTTCAGCGGTCCTCCTAACAGTATAGTATAATGTCTTAGCTGCAGACTTCAGTGGTCCTCCTAACAGTATAGTATAATGTCTTAGCTGCAGACTTCAGTGGTCCTCCTAACAGTATAGTATAATGTCTTAGCTGCAGACTTCAGTGGTCCTCCTAACAGTATAGTATAATGTCTTAGCTGCAGACTTCAGCGGTCCTCCTAACAGTATAATACTAGTATAGTATAATGTCTTAGCTGCAGACTTCAGCGGTCCTCCTAACAGTATAGTATAATGTCTTAGCTGCAGACTTCAGTGGTCCTCCTAACAGTATAATATAATGTCTTAGCTGCAGACTTCAGCGGTCCTCCTAACAGTATAATACTAGTATAGTATAATGTCTTAGCTGCAGACTTCAGCGGTCCTCCTAACAGTATAGTATAATGTCTTAGCTGCAGACTTCAGTGGTCCTCCTAACAGTATAGTATAATGTCTTAGCTGCAGACTTCAGCGGTCCTCCTAACAGTATAGTATAATGTCTTAGCTGCAGACTTCAGTGGTCCTCCTAACAGTATAATACTAGTATAGTATAATGTCTTAGCTGCAGACTTCAGCGGTCCTCCTAACAGTATAATACTAGTATAGTATAATGTCTTAGCTGCAGACTTCAGCGGTCCTCCTAACAGTATAGTATAATGTCTTAGCTGCAGACTTCAGCGGTCCTCCTAACAGTATAGTATAATGTCTTAGCTGCAGACTTCAGCGGTCCTCCTAACAGTATAGTATAATGTCTTAGCTGCAGACTTCAGCAGTCCTCCTAACAGTATAGTATAATGTCTTAGCTGCAGACTTCAGTGGTCCTCCTAACAGTATAGTATAATGTCTTAGCTGCAGACTTCAGTTGTCCTCCTAACAGTATAATACTAGTATAGTATAATGTCTTAGCTGCAGACTTCAGTGGTCCTCCTAACAGTATAGTATAATGTCTTAGCTGCAGACTTCAGTGGTCCTCCTAACAGTATAATACTAGTATAGTATAATGTCTTAGCTGCAGACTTCAGTGGTCCTCCTAACAGTATAATACTAGTATAGTATAATGTCTTAGCTGCAGACTTCAGTGGTCCTCCTCACAGTATAATACTAGTATAGTATAATGTCTTAGCTGCAGACTTCAGTGGTCCTCCTAACAGTATAGTATAATGTCTTAGCTGCAGACTTCAGCGGTCCTCCTAACAGTATAATACTAGTATAGTATAATGTCTTAGCTGCAGACTTCAGTGGTCCTCCTAACAGTATAGTATAATGTCTTAGCTGCAGACTTCAGTGGTCCTCCTAACAGTATAATACTAGTATAGTATAATGTCTTGGCTGCAGACTTCAGCGGTCCTCCTAACAGTATAGTATAATGTCTTAGCTGCGGTCCTCCTAACAGTATAGCATAATGTCTTAGCTGCAGACTTCAGCGGTCCTCCTAACAGTATAGTATAATGTCTTAGCTGCAGACTTCAGTGGTCCTCCTAACAGTATAGTATAATGTCTTAGCTGCAGACTTCAGCGGTCCTCCTAACAGTATAGTACAATGTCTTAGCTGCAGACTTCAGCGGTCCTCCTAACAGTATAGTATAATGTCTTAGCTGCAGACTTCAGCGGTCCTCCTAACAGTATAGTATAATGTCTTAGCTGCAGACTTCAGCGGTCCTCCTAACAGTATAGTATAATGTCTTAGCTGCAGACTTCAGTGGTCCTCCTAACACTATAGTATAATGTCTTAGCTGCAGACTTCAGTGGTCCTCCTCACAGTATAATACTAGTATAGTATAATGTCTTAGCTGCAGACTTCAGCGGTCCTCCTAACAGTATAGTATAATGTCTTAGCTGCAGACTTCAGTGGTCCTCCTCACAGTATAATACTAGTATAGTATAATGTCTTAGCTGCAGACTTCAGCGGTCCTCCTAACAGTATAGTATAATGTCTTAGCTGCAGACTTCAGCGGTCCTCCTAACAGTATAGTATAATGTCTTAGCTGCAGACTTCAGCGGTCCTCCTAACAGTATAGTATAATGTCTTAGCTGCAGACTTCAGTGGTCCTCCTAACAGTATAGTATAATGTCTTAGCTGCAGACTTCAGCGGTCCTCCTAACAGTATAGTATAATGTCTTAGCTGCAGACTTCAGTGGTCCTCCTAACAGTATAATACTAGTATAGTATAATGTCTTAGCTGCAGACTTCAGCGGTCCTCCTAACAGTATAGTATAATGTCTTAGCTGCAGACTTCAGTGGTCCTCCTCACAGTATAATACTAGTATAGTATAATGTCTTAGCTGCAGACTTCAGTGGTCCTCCTAACAGTATAATATAATGTCTTAGCTGCAGACTTCAGTGGTCCTCCTAACAGTATAGTATAATGTCTTAGCTGCAGACTTCAGTGGTCCTCCTCACAGTATAATACTAGTATAGTATAATGTCTTAGCTGCAGACTTCAGCGGTCCTCCTAACAGTATAGTATAATGTCTTAGCTGCAGACTTCAGCGGTCCTCCTAACAGTATAGTATAATGTCTTAGCTGCAGACTTCAGCGGTCCTCCTAACAGTATAGTATAATGTCTTAGCTGCAGACTTCAGTGGTCCTCCTAAAAGTATAATATGATATCTTACCCGCAGCACATTTTAGTTTGGTGAGGACAGATTGGTTCTGACTGTCTCTCTCTCCTCGTTGCTAGAAGAACAAGCAAGCGGAGATAAGTCAGTGATTTTCTCTCAGTGTGAAGGCTATATTCGAACCTACTATACACACACAACAATTTAAAAGGAGAAAATATATTGAACAAATTCTCATACTGCTTGATTTTACAAGTTTCTCTCACTAGGAAGGTACGATGGAAAGGTTATAGTTCAGTCATTCAGTACTAACCTCAGCTATCTCTGGAGTGGATTCTGCCTTGCTGACATAGCTAAGTACATGGGACCAGTTCTGGAGGTAAACGCTAACCTAGCGAGAAAGAGAAAGAGAGAGAGAGAGAGAGAGAGAGAGAGAGGTTTGAGAAACCTTCCAAGGATGTTAGGTCAGACAATCCTCATGTATGGACTTGACCAAGTGAAGACAACTTGATAAAAGTTGACATGACATTCATAAACATTCATTTCGGAGGCACGTGTTAATGAGGTCATAGTACCTTGATGACGTTCAGACACATGTTGATGACATGCTTGGCACTAGTGCAGTAGTCTCGGGCTCGGCTGTAACACTTAAGGGCGTTGCTGAGATCTCCACAGTCTAAATAGTGGTCCCCTAGGTCATCATGACCCCGCCTGAACAGACAGAGAGAGGGAGGGGAGAGGGAGGAGAGAGGGGGGGAGAGGGGAAAATCCAGAGAGAGAACTTGTTGAGTAGTAGACTGGTTCCATTTGAGTTTTGAGGTCCTTCCTCTCCTCTACCACATCACTGGCTGTGTCTACATTCTCCAACCTTATCCCAAAGTGTGCACTTGTCTTGCACGCTCCCTCTCATGACGTTAAAAGCACTGGATGTGTGTAAACCCAGCAGATGTCCTAGGTTCTAGCCATGCATGTTGTCCGAGTTCCATCTCCACTGCTTGTGACACACGTAACACAGTGAAAACAATGTCTACTTGAGTTTCCCCCGTAGCTAGTTACCTGATGCTCTCTTTGATGGAGTTTCCCTTGTAGTTCTTGAGGTCAGTGTCCAGCTTCTCCAGTTTGAGCAGGGCCTTTTTCCTGGTGCTCTCTGCCCAGGCTGTGTCCAGGAGAGGGGCCTCCACCAGCCCATCAGGCACCGCGTCAGGGACACCCTGCGCCTGTCTGGGAATAGACAGAGATGTTAGGGACGTATGCACACATGCGGGATCTCACACACACACACACTTTTGTACCTTATATAGGCTCCACTTCACTCACACACACACTCCTCACCGCTTGGCGTCGGTGAGTCGGCGGTGGATCTCCTCGTACACGTCTACGTTGAAGGTCCTCTGGACGAAGGACAGGGCCATCTTCAGGGCCTCGGCACGGAGCTGGGGACAATGTTGTGCTATGAACTGCAGTCTCTCAATACGCATCAGACCGCTGTAGCTGGACGCAAACTGCTCCAGGTCCTAGAGAGGGAGACCAGGAGAGATGAAAGAGAGAGAGAGACAGGGAGACAAAAGAGAGATTGAGAGAGAGACAGCGAGAGGCAGCGAGATTGAAAGACAGAGAGAGACAGAGAGCGAGAGACAGCGAGATTGAGAGAGGAAGAGTGAGAGAGAGAGACATAACAGTGAGAAGATAACACATGATAGGAGTATGTGACAGACTGACTTCATTTAGTTCAGTGTTTAGCATAGAATATAGAAGTAGACCTACAAAGCTAAGGAAGATACAGTCAGTAACGTGCCAGTGCAAGGGCTAGCTTAGTGCTATAGTAACGTCCCAGTGCTAGCTTAGTGCTATAGTAACGTCCCAGTGCTAGCTTAGTGCTATAGTAACGTCCCAGTGCTAGGGCTAGCTTAGTGCTATAGTAATGTCCCAGTGCTAGGGCTAGCTTAGTGCTATAATAACGTCCCAGTGCTAGGGCTAGCTTAGTGCTATTGTAACGTCCCAGTGCTAGGGCTAGCTTAGTGCTATAGTAACGTCCCAGTGCTAGGGCTAGCTTAGTGCTATAGTAACGTCCCAGTGCTAGGGCTAGCTTAGTGCTATTGTAATGTACCAGTGCTAACTTAGTGCTATAGTAACGTACCAGTGCTAGCTTAGTGCTATAGTAACATCCCAGTGCTAGCTTAGTGCTATAGTAACGTCCCAGTGCTAGCTTAGTGCTATAGTAACGTCCCAGTGCTAGCTTAGTGCTATAGTAACATCCCAGTGCTAGCTTAGTGCTATAGTAATGTCCCAGTGCTAGCTTAGTGCTATAGTAATGTCCCAGTGCTAGTGCTAGCTTAGTGCTATAGTAACGTCCCAGTGCTATGGCTAGCTTAGTGCTGAAGTAACGTCCCAGTGCTAGCTTAGTGCTATAGTAATGTCCCAGTGCTAGGGCTAGCTTAGTGCTATAGTAATGTCCCAGTGCTAGGGCTAGCTTAGTGCTATAGTAATGTCCCAGTGCTAGGGCTAGCTTAGTGCTATAGTAACGTCCCAGTGCTAGCTTAGTGCTATAGTAATGTCCCAGTGCTAGGGCTAGCTTAGTGCTATAGTAACGTACCAGTGCTAGCTTAGTGCTATAGTAACGTACCAGTGCTAGCTTAGTGCTATAGTAACGTCCCAGTGCTAGGGCTAGCTTAGTGCTATAGTAATGTCCCAGTGCTAGGGCTAGCTTAGTGCTATAGTAACGTCCCAGTGCTAGCTTAGTGCTATAGTAACGTACCAGTGCTAGCTTAGTGCTATAGTAACGTCCCAGTGCTAGGGCTAGCTTAGTGCTATAGTAACGTACCAGTGCTAGCTTAGTGCTATAGTAATGTCCCAGTGCTAGGGCTAGCTTAGTGCTATAGTAACGTACCAGTGCTAGGGCTAGCTTAGTGCTATAGTAACGTACCAGTGCTAGGGCTAGTTTAGTGCTATAGTAACGTACCAGTGCTAGCTTAGTGCTATAGTAACGTCCCAGTGCTAGGGCTAGCTTAGTGCTATAGTAATGTCCCAGTGCTAGCTTAGTGCTATAGTAATGTCCCAGTGCTAGGGCTAGCTTAGTGCTATAGTAACGTCCCAGTGCTAGGGCTAGCTTAGTGCTATAGTAATGTCCCAGTGCTAGCTTAGTGCTATAGTAATGTCCCAGTGCTAGCTTAGTGCTATAGTAACGTACCAGTGCTAGCTTAGTGCTATAGTAATGTCCCAGTGCTAGGGCTAGCTTAGTGCTATAGTAACGTACCAGTGCTAGGGCTAGCTTAGTGCTATAGTAACGTACCAGTGCTAGGGCTAGCTTAGTGCTATAGTAACGTACCAGTGCTAGGGCTACTTTAGTGCTATAGTAACGTACCAGTGCTAGGGCTAGCTTAGTGCTATAGTAACGTACCAGTGCTAGCTTAGTGCTATAGTAACGTACCAGTGCTAGCTTAGTGCTATAGTAACGTACCAGTGCCAGCTTAGTGCTATAGTAACGTACCAGTGCCAGCTTAGTGCTATAGTAACGTACCAGTGCCTTCTTAGTGCTATAGTAACGTACCAGTGCTAGCTTAGTGCTATAGTAACGTACCAGTGCTAGCTTAGTGCTATAGTAACGTACCAGTGCTAGCTTAGTGCTATAGTAACGTACCAGTGCTAGCTTAGTGCTATAGTAACGTACCAGTGCTAGCTTAGTGCTATAGTAACGTACCAGTGCTAGCTTAGTGCTATAGTAACGTACCAGTGCTAGGGCTATCTTAGTGCTATAGTAACGTACCAGTGCTAGGGCTAGTTTAGTGCTATAGTAACGTACCAGTGCTAGCTTAGTGCTATAGTAACGTACCAGTGCTAGCTTAGTGCTATAGTAACGTACCAGTGCTAGCTTAGTGCTATAGTAACGTACCAGTGCTAGCTTAGTGCTATAGTAACGTACCAGTGCTAGGGCTAGCTTAGTGCTATAGTAACGTACCAGTGCTAGGGCTAGTTTAGTGCTATAGTAACGTACCAGTGCTAGGGCTAGTTTAGTGCTATAGTAACGTACCAGTGTGGGGTTTTCCACCACATAGTTGGTGTCTGGAGTATTCTGTTGGTCTTCCTGGGGGTCAGCATCGATCTGCATCGGCTCAACAGCCCCCTGGAGGAGAGAGAGGGATGGAAGGGAGGGGGAGAGAGAGGAGAGAGAAGGTGAGATGGAGAGCGAGCGGGGGAGATGGAGTGAGAGAGCGGGGGAGATGGTGAGAGAGTGGGGGAGATGGTGAGAGAGCGGGGGAGATGGAGAGATAGAGGGATGGAAGGGAGGGGGAGAGAGAGTGGAGAGAAGGTGAGATGGAGAGAGCGAGCGGGGGAGATGGTGAGAGAGCGGGGGAGATGGAGAGAGGGATGGAAGGGAGGGGGAGAGAGAAGGTGAGATGGAGAGAGAGCGAGCGGGGGAGAGAGAGATAGACTTTTAGAGGTTAACCCCCTAAGGTCAATGACCGCGCACCCGCTGAAATCGAATTAGCATTTTAAAAAAGCCCCATAGAAATCCATCAATTTAAGCTAGAGCAGTGTTTCTGCAGTGAAAGGTGACAGAGCTAGAGCAGTGTTTCTGCAGTGAAAGGTGACAGAGCTAGAGCGGTGTTTCTGCAGTGAAAGGTGACAGAGCTAGAGCAGTGTTTCTGCAGTGAAAGGTGACAGAGCTAGAGCAGTGTTTCAGCAGTGAAAGGTGACAGAGCTAGAGCAGTGTTTCAGCAGTGAAAGGTGACAGAGCTAGAGCAGTGTTTCAGCAGTGAAAGGTGACAGAGCTAGAGCAGTGTTTCAGCAGTGAAAGGTGACAGAGCTAGAGCAGTGTTTCTGCAGTGAAAGGTGACAGAGCTAGAGCAGTGTTTCTGCAGTGAAAGGTGACAGAGCTAGAGCAGTGTTTCTGCAGTGAAAGGTGACAGAGCTAGAGCAGTGTTTCAGCAGTGAAAGGTGACAGAGCTAGAGCAGTGTTTCAGCAGTGAAAGGTGACAGAGCTAGAGCAGTGTTTCTGCAGTGAAAGGTGACAGAGCTAGAGCAGTGTTTCAGCAGTGAAAGGTGACAGAGCTAGAGCAGTGTTTCAGCAGTGAAAGGTGACAGAGCTAGAGCAGTGTTTGTCAGACCATGAGACATCCCAATTGGTCTTCTCAGAACATTGTCTGTAGCGTCCAAACAGCCTACAAATGATTGACCCTTCAATGGAAAGATGAGACTCTGACGAACATGACGGTGTTCTCCGTTTTGCTCTATGACCCGACAAGCTACTTGGGACTCATCTGAAGTCGGTACAGCCGATCTGCCAACTGTCTGTGGCGTCCGAACAGTTTGGCCTACACACTAATATGACCCTCTGTGTAAAGGTGAGACTCTCTAGGACGCCCACAGGCCTCACAAGACTTGTCTGAAGGTCCCCTGGTACGAAGTGGAAAACATTTATGGAAGTATATATGGAGACTGGATTAGTACCAAAAATATGGGGTTAAATACATGTAAAAAAAAATAAACTTGGCAAGTCAGTTAAAAACTAATTCTTATTTACAATGACGGCCTATGAACAGATTTTTACCTTGGCAGCGCGGGGATTCAATCTAGCAACCTTTCGGTTACTGGCCCAACACTCTAACCACTAGGCTACCTGCCGCCCTAATAGCAGTAAGGACAAAAATTATTAATAAAAAAATACGTGTTCTTTTTTTTTTATACTTCAAGGGGTCTTAAAATTCAAAATCAAATAGCAAAATGATCCTTGGTATGACCTTAAAACAACTCCATATATCAGAGCTTTGCTCTGTCTGCTCTGGTGGTCCTACCTCTGGGAGCAGGGAGCATGCTGAGAGGCTGGAGCTAAGGACGTAGTCCCCTGCAGTGAACGGTGACAGCAGATTGGGTCTACTGCTGCTATGGGAGGTACAGGGCAGCTCTGAGGCTGAGGTCTGGGCCAAGCTAGCCCTACTCTTGTCCCTGTCTCTGGCCATGTCCCTGTCTCTTTCACTGTCCTGAGCTTGCTCTGCCCCTGCGGCAACCTCCAGCTCTGACACTGAGCTGTCCTGGAGGAGGGAGGGGAGGCGGGAAAGGGGAGAGATGCAGGGAAGGAAGGGAGGGGGAGATGTAGGGGAGGGCAAAAGAGTGATTTCTGTCCTTGATGACTTAAAGCACTTCGCATGATAAGTCATGTTAGTTAGCTAGCCACACCTCTGACCACATTAGCTAGATGTTATTTGGGGCTGTGTAATAAACTACATGACCAAAAGTATGTGGACACCTGCTCGTCAAACATCTTATTCCATAATCATGGGTATTAATATGGAGTTGGTCCCCTCTTTGCTGCTATAACAGCCTCCACTCTTCTGGGAAGGCTTTCCACTAGATGTTGAAACATTGCTGCAGGGACTTGCTTCCATTCAGCCACAAGAGCATTAGTGAGGTCGGGCACTGATGTTGGGCGATTAGGCCTGGCTCGCAGTTGGCGTTCCAATTCATCCCAAAGTAGTTTGATGGGCTTGAGGTCAGGGCTCTGTGTAGGCTAGTCAAGTTCTTCCACACCGATCAACAAACCATTTCTGTACGGACCTCGCTTGGTGCACGGGGGCATTGTCATGCTGAAACAGTAAAGGGCCTTCCCCAAACTGTTGCCACAAAAACATCTTTGCTGTAGCGTTAAGATTTCCCTTCACTCTAACTAAGGGGCCTAGCCGGAACCATGAAATTGGGGCAGGTAGCTTTCTCCTGGCATCCACCAAACCCAGATTCTTCCATTGGACTGCCAGAAGGTGAAGCGTGATTCATCACTCCAGACAACATGTTTCCACTGCTCCAGATTCCAATGGTGATGAGCTTTCCACCACTCAACCTGACGCTTGGCATTGTGATCTTGGATTGCGACTGCTCGGCCATGGAAACCCATTTCATTTTTTTTATTTAACCTTTATCTAACTAGACAAGTCAGTTACGAACAAATTCTTATTTACAATGAGGGCCTACCTCAGCCAAACCCGAATGACGCTGGGCCAATTGTGCGCCGCCCTATGGGACTCGGCCAGTTGTGATACAGCCTGGAATCGAACCAGGGTCTGTAGTGACACCTCTAGCACCGAGATGCAGTGCCTTAGACCGCTGCGCCACTCGAGAGCCCATGAAGCTCCCGACGAACAGTTCTTGTGCTGACGTTGCCTTCAGAGGCAGTTTGGAACTCGGTAGTGAGTGTTGCTACATGCTTCAGTGGTCCCGTTCTGTGAGCTTGTGAGGACTACCACTTCGCGGCTGAGCCGTTGTTGCTCCTAGACATTTTCACTTATCAGCACAGTACAGTACTTATCAGTACAGTTGTCCAGGGCAGCTCTAGCAGGGTAGAAATTTTACAAACTGACTTGTTGGAAAAGTGGCATCTTATGACGGTGCCACGTTGAAAGTCACTAAGCTCTTCAGTACGGGCCATTCTACTGCCAATGTTTGTCTATGTAGATTGCATGGCTTTTATTTAATAGAGATTGTATGGCTGTGTGCTAGATTTTATACACCAGTCAGCAACGGGTGTGGCTGAAATAGCAGAATCCACTAATTTGAAGGGGTGTCCACATACTTTTGGTGATGTAGTGTATATTTGGTGCTGTACAAACAAGGTGGGTCACACATGTGAATTGGTGGAAGAAGCAAGGTCTGAGACATTTAAGAAACATGGAAGTCCTGCTTCTTGCATAAAAGGGATGTCAATTAATGCGTTGTCTCTAAACTGAACTGCAAGGGTTGGTGAAAGGTTTCAGGGTGATAGTAACTTATGCCAGTCCGGTGGATGTTGTTTAGCTAGTTGATTATAACAGACAATTTAAGAATTGTTTCCATGGCCATCTTCTCTAGCTAACTCCATTTTTATTTAGCTAGCTAAATAGCTTGGGGGTGGTATAATTTGTGGAACGTTCCAACAGGATTCTGTTCCAAAAACTTCGTAAATAACAAAATTGCCAACAAACAACGCATATAAAGTTGTATAGAGGCAGAATAAGATACCGGGTAGGGAGTGAGCTATTTCATTAAGTTTTTCCCTCACCAGGTTTATTCCCGAAAAATGTCTGTCCTCACTCTGGTAGCCTATGGACAAACATTAAGAATAAGCTATGTGGTGAGTTGATGCCTATTCGGCAGCTAGTTAGCTAGGTGACTTGATCGTGCTACTTTGTATGCATTGTTTGTTGACAACCTTGTACTTTACAACGGATTCCTGTTGGAACGTTCCACAAATTATACCCACCCAATAGCTTGCATTTTAGGTGGCTACGCTAACGTTTGACAAAGACGTAGCTATGCTAGTCAGGAATTACTAACTACAGTCAGGTTATTTTGTTAAATCAGCAAACTACAGTAACGACTCAACACGAGCCATCAAACTGTCTGTTTACATTTTCTATAACTAATATAGCTACACCTGCTTTTTTTTTTATCCGCCGACTAGTTAGCTAAATCTATCAAACAAATTGAAGATTTATAATCTATAATAAACCTAGTTCAATCCGCCCTAACGCTAAATGTATTAGATAATAAGGACTAACTTGATGTTGCGACCCTAGCATAGCTTCTTAGCTAACGTTAGCTAGCAAGATTAGCTTGTTAGCTAACGCTAGTTGAAAACACTTTGTTAGAGAACCAAATATATCAACTCAATCTAAACAAAAAATATAGTCATTCAAACGTGTTCCCGGTTATATAAACTGTTTAAAACACAAGTTTACCTGAAAGTTAAAAACCTGTACGGGCAGAGGCATCTCCTTCTCTGCCGACACAAACACAATAATCACATCCGGGGTATGGGAGTGCAACTTGTATCTAAATCCCTGTGGAGCAAAAGTTACTGCCTTAAATCAAAATATGGCTCGCTGGAACAAACCCAGCTTTGGCACTGTTACGAAACATGTTAATACCCCCATTCTTACATTATCATACATGGTTATAACGCCTAGTATATTGGACTAGTATATAAAGCCTAGTATATAAGTACATCGCATTCGGGAAAGTATTCAGACCCATACACCTTTTCCACATTTTGTTACGTGACAGCCTTATTCCCTCAAAACCAAGAATTCCTGATTAGTCAGGAAGAATCCCATGTCTGGTTGACTGTGAGCATCTGAAATGTCACCCTAATCCCTCTATACAGTGCATTCAGAAAGTATTCAAACCCCTTGACTTTTTCCATATTTTGTTATGCCTTATTCTAAAATGTATGAAATAATGTTATCCCTCATCAGTCTACACACATTACCCCATAATGACAAAGCAAAAACAATTTTGAAATTTCTGCAAATGTATTAAACATAAAAACTGAAATACCTTCTTTAAATAAGTATTCAGACCATTTGCGTTGAGACTTGAAATTGAGCTCAGGTGCATCCTGTTTCCATTGAACATCCTTGAGATGTTTCTACAACTTGATTGGAGTCCAGCTGTGATAAATTCGGACATGATTTGGAAAAAGGCACACACCTGTCTATATAAGGTCCCACAGTTGACAGTGAATGTCAGAGCAAAAACCAAGCCATGAGTTCGAAGGAATTGTGTCGAGGCACAGATCTGGGGAAGGGTACCAAAACATTTCTGAAGCATTGAAGGTCCCCAAGAACACAGTGGCCTCAATCATTCTTAAATGGAAGAAGTTTGGAACCACCAAGACTCTTCCTAGAACTGGCTGCCCGGCCAAACTGAGCAATCAGGGGAGAAGGGCCTTGGTCAGGGAGGTGACCAAGAACCCGATGGTCACTCTGACAGAGCTCCAGAATTCCTCTGTGGAGATGGGAGAAACTTCTAAAAGGACAACCATCTCTGCAACACTCCACCAATCAGGTCTTTATGGTAGAGTGACCAGATGGAAGCCACTCCTCATTAAAAGGCTCATGACAGTCCGCTTGGAGTTTGTCATAAAGCACCTAAAGGACTCTCAGACCTTGAGAAACAAGTTTCTCTGGTCTGATGAAACCAAGATTGAACTCTTTGACCTGAATGCCAAGTGTCACGTCTGGAGGAAACCTGGCACCATCCCTACAGTGAAGCATGGTGGTGGCAGCATCACGCTGTGGGGATGTTTTTCAGCGGCAGGGACTAGGAGACTAGTCAGGATCAAGGCAAAGATGAACGGACCAAAGTACAGAGAGATCCTTGACGAAAACCTGCTCCAGAGCGCTCAGGACCTCAGACTGGGGCGAAGGTTCACCTTCCAACAGGACAACGACCCTAAGCTCACAGCCAAGACAACACAGGAGTGGCTTCAGGACAAGTCTCTGAATGTCCTTGAGTGGCCCGGACTTGAACCCAATCGAATATCACTGTGTGACCTGAAAATAGGTCTCTGACAGAGCTTGACAGGATCTCCAGAGAAGAAAGGGAGAAACTCCCCAAATGCAGGTGTGCCAAACCTGTAGCGTCATACCCAAGAAGACTCGAGGCTGGAATCGATGCCAAAGGTGCTTGAACAAAGCACTGAGTAAAGGGTCTGAATACTTATGTAAATGTAATATTTCAGATTTTTTATTTGTATACATTTGCAAAAATATCTAAAAACCTGTTTTTGCTTTGTCGTTATGGGGCACCTGTGTGTAACTGGGGATAGTTTGTCAACTGGAGGCACACACAGCGTATGGATCTGCGCAAACTGCTACAGAAAGTATATAGATTTTACCCTACGGATAATAAGGGTTTTCAAGAGCTTATAAGTACTATACTGAAGGAAGATATACTGCTCAAAAAAATAAAGGGAACACTTAAACAACACAATGTAACTCCAAGTCAATCACACTTCTGTGAAATCAAACTGTCCACTTAGGAAGCAACACTGATTGACAATAAATTTCACATGCTGTTGTGCAAATGGAATAGACAACAGGTGGAAATTATAGGCAATAAGCAAGACACCCCCAATAAAGGAGTGGTTCTGCAGGTCGAGACCACAGACCACTTCTCAGTTCCTATGCTTCCTGGCTGATGTTTTGGTCACTTTTGAATGCTGGCGGTGCTTTCACTCTAGTGGTAGCATGAGACGGAATCTACAACCCACACAAGTGGCTCAGGTAGTGCAGCTCATCCAGGATGGCACATCAATGCGAGCTGTGGCAAGAAGGTTTGCTGTGTCTGTCAGTGTAGTGTCCAGAGCATGGAGGCGCTACCAGGAGACAGGCCAGTACATCAGGAGACGTGGAGAAGGCCGTAGGAGGGCAACAACCCAGCAGCAGGACCGCTACCTCCGCCTTTGTGCAAGGAGGAGCAGGAGGAGCACTGCCAGAGCCCTGCAAAATGACCTCCAGCAGGCCACAAATGTGCATGTGTCTGCTCAAACGGTCAAAAACAGACTCCATGAGGGTGGTATGAGGGCCCGACGTCCACAGGTGGGAATTGTGCTTACAGCCCAACACCGTGCAGGACGTTTGGCATTTGCCAGAGAACACCAAGATTGGCAAATTCGCCACTGGCGCCCTGTGCTCTTCACAGATGAAAGCAGGTTCACACTGAGCACATGTGACAGACGTGACAGAGTCTGGAGATGCCGTGGAGAACGTTTTGCTGCCTGCAACATCCTCCAGCATGACCGGTTTGGCGGTGGGTCAGTCATGGTGTGGGGTGGCATTTCTTTGGGGGGCCGCACAGCCCTCCATGTGCTCGCCAGAGGTAGCCTGACTGCCATTAGGTACCGAGATGAGATCCTCAGACCCCTTGTGAGACCATATGCTGGTGCGGTTGGCCCTGGGTTCCTTCTAATGCAAGACAATGCTAGACCTCATGTGGCTGGAGTGTGTCAGCAGTTCCTGCAAGAGGAAGGCATTGATGCTATGGACTGGCCCGCCTGTTCCCCAGACCTGAATCCAATTGAGCACATCTGGGACATCATGTCTCACTCCATCCACCAACGCCACGTTGCACCACAGAGTGTCCAGGAGTTGGCGGATGCTTTAGTCCAGGTCTGGGAGGAGATCCTACAGGAGACCATCCGCCACCTCATCAGGAGCATGCCCAGGCGTTGTAGGGAGGTCATACAGGCACGTGGAGGCCACACACACTACTGAGCCTCATTTTGACTTGTTTTAAGGACATTACATCAAAGTTGGATCAGCCTGTAGTGTGGTTTTCCACTTTAATTTTGAGTGTGACCCCAAATCCAGACCTCCATGGGTTGATAAATTGGATTTCCATTGATTATTTTTGTGTGATTTTGTTGTCAGCACATTCAACTATGTAAAGAAAAAAGTATTTAATAAGATTATTTCATTCATTCAGATTTAGGATGTGTTATTTTAGTGTTCCCTTTATTTTTTTGAGCAGTGTATATAAACTCAACATACAACAATTTAATTGATTTTACTGAGTTAGAGTTCATATGAGGAAATCAGTCAATTTAAATGAATTCATTAGGCCCTAATCTATGGATTTCACATGACTGGGAATACAGATATGCATCTGTTGATCACAGATACCTCTAATGGGCCTCAGGATCTCGTCACTGTATTTTTCTGCACTCAAATTGCCATCGATAAAATGCAATTGTCTTCGTTGTCCATAGCTTATGCCTATACCATAACCCCACCACCACCACGAGGCACTCTGTTCACATCGTTGACATCAGCAAACCGCTCACGCACACGATGCCATACACGTGGTCTGCAGTTGTGAGGCCTGATGGACCTACTGCCAAATTCTCTAAAACAACATTGAAGGTGGTAAAGAAATTAACATTAAGTTCTCTGGCAACAGCTCTGGTGGACATTCCTGCGGTTAGCATGCAAGTTGCACGCTCCATCAAAACTTGAGACATCTGCATATTTTAGAGTGGCATTTTATTGTCCCCAGAACAAGGTGCACCTGTGTAATGATCATGCAGTTTAATCAGCTTCTTGATATGCCACACCTGTCAGGTGGATGGATTATCTTGGCAAAGGAGAAATGCTCACTAACAGGTATGTAAACAAATTTGTGCACAAAAATTGAGAGAAAAAAGCTTTTTTGTGCGTATGGAACATTTCTGGGATCTTTTATTTCCGCTCATGAAACATGGACCAACACTTTACATGTTGAGTTTATATTTTTGTTCAGTGTGTATATATAAAGGTTAGCACTTATTAGTGTTCACTAATACGATCACTTTTTTAAACCACATGTTCAGTGAAGAGCTTTCTTTTGGCAACATAAAAACAGGGGTGTATTCATTCCACCAATTCTGCTGCACAACGGAACGTTTTGTAACTGTTTGGAGTTTCTATTGGAAAAATCCAGGTAAGTCTCTCCCCGTTTCATTCCATCTGCTTCCGTTTAAGAAATGTTTTGCAACAGAATCAGCGTAATGAATACACACACCCCTGGTCATCAAAAACAGACAGTTCCTTTTTTCTGTTAAATGTTACATTTGTTGTTTTTGTTCAGTGTTCTTCCTTAATCAAAGTTCAGTAGAATATCACTGATGCAACAACACAGAAGCATGGAGCTGGTCAAAACAAAACAGAAATACTACTGTAAAAATAAATAACACTTGCAAAAAAACTTCTCTCTCACCCTCTCTTTCTCTCTCCCTCCCTCTACCCCCCTCTTTCTCCCTCCCTCTACCACCCTCTTTCTCCCTCCCTCTACCCCCCTCTTTCTCTCTCTCCCTCTACCCCCCTCTTTCTCCCTCCCTCTACCCCCCTCTTTCTCTCTCTCCCTCTACCCCCCTCTTTCTCTCTCTCCCTCTACCCCCTCTCTTTCTCTCTCTCCCTCTACCCCCCTCTTTCTCCCTCCCTCTACCCCCCTCTTTCTCTCTCTCCCTCTACCCCCCTCTTTCTCCCTCCCTCTACCCCCCTCTTTCTCCCTCCCTCTACCCCCCTCTTTCTCTCTCTCCCTCTACCCCCCTCTTTCTCTTTCTCCCTCTACCCCCCTCTTTCTCTCTCTCCCTCTACCCCCCTCTTTCTCTTTCTCCCTCTACCCCTCTCTCTTTCTCCCTCTACCCCCTCTCTTTCTCATTTTCCCTCTACGCCCCTCTCTTCTTATTCTCTTACTATCTCAATTTCCTCTCGGACATAACCAGAGATTACTACTGATAACAGAGTGCTGCAGAGCATCATCCCTCATATGATTAGAGCAAACTGTCAAAAGATGGAAAACTGAAAGCCCAAGGTAATTGGGGCTGCAGACAGACATCGTCCTCTGACACCGGTGTGCAGTGCTCTGACACCTCAGCCTGCCATTTCCTTTTCACTTTGGTGTTTTTGCCGGGCTCTCTCTTTTCTCTCCTCCTCTGCAGTTCCTCCCGCTTCCTCTTTCTCTCCTGCTTCTCCTTCACTCCAGCCTCCTGTTGATGAAGGAGTTTGTTGTACTTGACGCTTGTGATGACGCGGGCCGGCAGGAGGAGTCGACGCTTCACTTTCTGCCGGTTAGATGGGCACCAGAACATTGGCCAGGTCTGGAGAGACGAGTCCTGCAGCCACCAAAGGGTTTGTGGGTGGGGCACGCTGTCCGCAGGTCGAACAGCAGCCACCCGGGACAAGAAACGTGGTCGCTGCTGGGGTTGCGGGGGCCTCTGCTGCTTTGGTGTCGGGGGTCCCTGCAGTGGCCTCTGAGGTTGCTGCTTTGGGGTCGGGGGTGGTCGGCACCAGCTTCACCAGCTGGCTGGAGTCAAAGGCCTCTCTGTTGAGTGGGAAAATCCCTGCCTTCTTGAACCCAGCCATAATGTTTTCTTAGTGACCGTCTGGGGGTAGGCCTCTTGCAGCATGGCGGAGAAGTGCTTCTTGCCGATGACAAGATCGCCCCGCACCAGGCCTAGACGTGCAGCATTCCTGCTGAACACAGTCTTCAGTGGGCCAAAGACACTGATGTCCAATGGCTGCAACAAGTGGGTGGTATTCGCCGGCAGACAAACCACTTCCACCTGATTTTCCCGGCAAAACTTGACAACCTCCCTGGACACATGGGTTTTGTGGTGGTCCACTACGAGCACCAGGGGCCTCTCCTTTGGGGCGTGCTTCACGAAGAAGAGCAGCCACTTCAGGAAAAGTTCTGCGTCCATGTAGCCTTTAGGGGACACACCATACAGGGCCTTCGGTGGACCCTCGAGGGCACAGGCCGTACAGGGGAGGCACTTCTGGAAGATTATAAAGGCGGGGATACTCTCACCAGCTGCACTCACACAGCAGTGCACGGTAATATGTTCCCTAGTGGTGTGCTGCTGCTCTTGATAGATGTGTTTTCTGTCTTTTTGACAGAGAACTTTCTCCCTGGACTTGAGCTTGTCCGAAAACTCAGTCTCGTCGCAGTTGAAGATGAGGTGCGGCTTGTGTTCTAAGCTGTGGCTGACGAAGATGGGCTCGTAGACATCAAAGAAGCCCTTGATGGCGGCAGGAGTAGCTCCCTGTACCCTGGCCCGGTTGAGAGGGTCGGGCACCCTGGCGCTCAGCTCAGGGTGGCGAGCCCTGAATCTAGACCACCAGTTGTCACTCAGTCCCCTTTCCAGATTGACGACGGTGCTACGGCCACTCTCCTTGATAATGGCCACAGCCAGAGCCTTCACCACAGTCCTGCTGATAGGGAAGGCATGGTCAGCCATTCAGAGAGCATAAGATATTAGGGAGTGCTCTTCCTCGGTGGTTATTGCCAGGTTGGGGTGAGGAGCAAAGGCATATTTGTTCTTTTTGTGATCTTGGAGAGTGGTGTGAGGAATCCCTGACTCACGGGAAGCTTCTCTAAGGCTCATTCCAGCTTTTACTTTCTCTACAGCTGTCTCCAGTGCCTCCCTGGAGTATTGTCTCCTTTTTGTTGTCCCTTTCTTTCCATGTCCTCTTTCATTTCTACTTCCAATTAGTGACATCATTTCCTTTCAAAATAAAACTTGTTTTGTTTAACGTTATTTATTATACAACGGGAATATTTCTAAACTAATAAAAATACATAATTACCGTGGCCTTAGGCTAAACATAGATCATCTAACGTTCTCCTGATTATACAAACGTTGCGCCGCGAAAATAGTTTGAAAAAGTTGCCCATGTGACTTCCGGTTCACGAAATTGTAACATTTCAAAATAATATATATATTTATGATTTATGAAAAACGTCTATTAATTAACAATGATTCATGTTTGTCTATATTTAAGTGATATTTTGGTTTTAAAAAATGTCCATGGTTAAATAAAATAATAACACATTACTGTATACAGTATCCAAAAACTAGTGTTTGAACATAAAGCTGTGTCATAGGAAGCACTTTTATTGTAACCAAATAGCATAGAAAGGCATCACTGGGTCATATGTAAAAGAAAATATGTACATTAGATATTATTTGGTAAATGTTTAATATTTCACATATATTTTTACTACCATCATTTACCAGCAGGGGGAGGTTACTGTAATCTAAAATATATTTAGGTTGCTACAATGCAATACAGTACTGTTGAGTGAAAACCAGAACCAATACTGCAACACCAGATGATTACATTAACACATCTTCATCTTCATCATCATGACCATCAACATCACAACAAAGAAAAACAGAGCTACAGTGTTTGATACTTTCAAATATGTTTATTTATTAATACCTTTTAAAATCCCTGTTTAATGAAGATGTTAATTTTGGCAAACATTATAGCAGGTATTAAAAACAGACAGTTCCTTTTGTGTTTAAATGCTTGATCTTTGTTGTTTAGAGTTGTTCCTTAATCAAAGTTCAGACAATCACAGAAGCATGATGGGGGATAATTAAAAAATATATACACTCTCTCTCTCACACACACACACACACACACACACACACACACACACACACACACACACACACACACACACACACACACACACACACACACACACACACACACACACACACACACACACACACCACACACACACACACACACACACACACACACACACACACACACACACACACACACAGAGAGAGTAAAAAATACAGGCAAAAAACATATTAAGACTGCATGTCCTCTTGGGAGCCTTTACAGGAGATAGGATGTATCCCAAATGGCAACCTATATCCTATATAGTGCACTACTTTGGACCAGGGCACATAGAGACATATATAGGTAATAGGGTCGCCATTGGAGACACACCCATACTTAAGTAGTCTGGGTTCTGCAGCGAGAGAGAGAGAGCTCATCACGATTTCACATGCTAGTTCCACAAAACAGTGTTCACTATTGGCACATTGACAACCTATTTCCCTTTAGTGGGTTTCAAATGGAGCGGTTAAACTGACGCTGAATAACTGCCAAGCAGGCAGGGAACAAAGAAAATAACAAGGTCTCGTTGTTCTGTACCAACTGGCATCCCGGCTGGAAGATACCTTCCTGGGACCTGTATGTCTCAAGAGTCTCAGAGATAAAGAGTACTGATCTTGAATCAGTTTAGTCTTTTACATTATAATGAATAAGATTATATGGGCCAAGGGAGAACTGATCGTAGATCAGCACACCTACTCCGAGAGGCTTTGTGAATACGGGCCCTGGTCCCGACTGTAGGAGAGTTCCTGTCCGTAGACACATTAACGTTAACAGAGGGGCATTGGTAAATATCTTCCTGAACTGCACTGTTGATTAAAGGCTTGTCAGTAAGCGTTTCACGGTAAGGTCCACATGTTGTATTCGACGCATGTGACAAAGTTTGATTTGATTTCTAGATGTCAGAGAGCTTTTATCAATGACTACGTTTTGGTTTGCACTGGCAGGACATGAAAAAACGATAAATAAATACAAAATCAATAAAAATAACACGTTTTAAGGAAACAAATCACATTTGTTTTGGGCCCATTTCTTGAGGATTCATCTTCTGCCACATTGGCCACAGAGGCCAGTTGTTATAGGTAAGAGTTGTTCCTGACCATGTGACCTGAACTGGCCAGTAAAATCGCCTGGTCCTACAGTACTGTACTGCAGGGTTACAGACATAAACCAATCACCTGGTACTACAGTACTGTACTGGTTATAGACATAAACCAATCACCTGGTCCTACAGTACTGTACTGGTTATAGACATAAACCAATCACCTGGTCCTACAGTACTGTACTGGTTATAGACATAAACCAATCACCTGGTCCTACAGTACTGTACTGGTTATAGACATAAACCAATCACCTGGTCCTACAGTACTGTACTGGTTATAGACATAAACCAATCACCTGGTACTACAGTACTGCAGGGTTATAGACATAAACCAATCACCTGGTACTACAGTACTGTACTGGTTATAGACATAAACCAATCACCTGGTACTACAGTACTGTACTGGTTATAGACATAAACCAATCACCTGGTCTTATCGCACATAAACCAATCACCTGGTACTACAGTACTGTACTGGTTATAGACATAAACCAATCACCTGGTCCTACAGTACTGTACTGGTTATAGACATAAACCAATCACCTGGTCCTACAGTACTGTACTGGTTACAGACATAAACCAATCACCTGGTCCTACAGTACTGTACTGGTTATAGACATAAACCAATCACCTGGTACTACAGTACTGTACTGGTTATAGACATAAACCAATCACCTGGTACTACAGTACTGTACTGGTTATAGACATAAACCAATCACCTGGTACTACAGTACTGTACTGGTTATAGACATAAACCAATCACCTGGTACTACAGTACTGTACTGGTTATAGACATAAACCAATCACCTGGTACTACAGTACTGTACTGGTTATAGACATAAACCAATCACCTGGTACTACAGTACTGTACTGGTTATAGACATAAACCAATCACCTGGTCCTACAGTACTGCAGGGTTATAGACATAAACACCTGTGTGTGTCTGTGTGAGTTCTGTATTTTGTCTTATAAAGGAAAGAAGTTGAGTTAATCAGGACAGTATCAGATTTACAACCCATTGTGGTTGTTCCTCCATCTCCATCTCTAGAATGACCTCTCTCTCTGAGACACTGACCTGTTCAATTTACCCAGAATGACCTCTCTCTCTGAGACACTGACCTGTTCAATTTACCCAGAATGACCTCTCTCTCTGAGACACTGACCCATTCCATTTACCCAGAATGACCTCTCTCTGAGACACTGACCCATTCCATTTACCCAGAATGACCTCTCTCTCTGAGACACTGACCCATTCCATTTACCCAGAATGACCTCTCTCTCTGAGACACTGACCTGTTCAATTTACCCAGAATGACCTCTCTCTCTGAGACACTGACCCATTCCATTTACCCAGAATGACCTCTCTCTGAGACACTGACCCATTCCATTTACCCAGAATGACCTCTCTCTGAGACACTGACCCATTCCATTTACCCAGAATGACCTCTCTCTGAGACACTGACCCGTTCCATTTACCCAGAATGACCTCTCTCTGAGACACTGACCCATTCCATTTACCCAGAATGACCTCTCTCTCTCTGAGACACTGACCCGTTCCATTTACGCAGAATGACCTCTCTCTCTGAGACACTGACCCATTCTATATACCCAGAATGACCTCTCTCTCTGAGACACTGACCTGTTCCATTTACCCAGAATGGCCTCTCTCTGAGACACTGACCCGTTCCATTTACCCAGAATGGCCTCTCTCTGAGACACTGACCCATTCCATTTACCCAGAATGGCCTCTCTCTGAGACACTGACCCATTCCATTTACCCAGAATGACCTCTCTCTCTGAGACACTGACCCATTCCATTTACCCAGAATGACCTCTCTCTGAGACACTGACCCGTTCCATTTACCCAGAATGACCTCTCTCTCTCTCTGAGACACTGACCTGTTCCATTTACCCAGAATGACCTCTCTCTGAGACACTGACCCGTTCCATTTACCCAGAATGACCTCTCTCTCTGAGACACTGACCCATTCCATTTACCCAGAATGACCTCTCTCTCTGAGACATTGACCCATTCCATTTACCCAGAATGACCTCTCTCTCTGAGACATTGACCCATTCCATTTACCCAGTTGATTTAAGGCATAGGTCACACAGAATGGATGCAAAAGTCCTAAAGAGGAGTTCAATTAATTGTGCCTTAGTCTGTTTCCCAAATGGCACCCTATTCCCTATGTGGGCCCTGGTAAAAAGTACTGCACCCTATTCCCTATGTGGGTCCTGGTCAAAAGAAGTGCACTATTTAAGGAATCAGTTGCAATTTGGGACGCACCCTTTCAAGTTCTACCCACTACTGTGTCAACAACCTACATAGTGCACTACTACTCCCTTACAAACAACAACCCTATTCCCTACATAGTGCACTACTACTCCCTTACAAACAACAACCCTATTCCCTACATAGTGCACTACTACTCCCTTACAAACAACAACCCTATTCCCTACATAGTGCACTACTGCTCCCTTACAAACAACAACCCTATTCCCTACATAGTGCACTACTACTCCCTTACAAACAACAACCCTATTCCCTACATAGTGCACTACCGCTCCCTTACAAACAACAACCCCATTCCCTACATAGTGCACTACATTTGGCCAGTGTTAAAGGGGGACTAGGGTAGTATTTGAGACACTGACAGCGATAGATTAGCAACACTTTCTGTAAAACAGTAGATTCAGTTTTTATTTCTTGCAGACCCCCTCCTCCTCGCCCCAACTCTCTCAGAAGAGGGTGCACTTCTTGCGCCTCTTTTTGATTGGCGGCGGGCACAGGACGGCCCGGATGGCCTCGTCAAAAACGGTCTTCAGCCCCCTCTGGGTCAGGGCTGAGCACTCCAGGTACTTCACCGCACCTGTAGGGGACAGGAGACAGCCAATCAGAGAAGGGGATGAGGACTGACACACATCCAATTGGTCAGTCAGAAACTTGGACTCAAAATAGGTGAGTTCAGACACAGGTGAACACTTGAGCTCAAAGAAGCTGTCAGAAACACATTCAGACACACTACATCCTCACACTCTTTCTCAAACCAAACCCCCCCCTCCACAGACACCCACCTATCTCCCGTGCCATGGCCAGGCCCTGAGGGTAGGTGATTGGGGACAACTTCTTGTCCCTCAGCCTCTCAATAGTGTCCTTGTCGTCCCTCAGGTCCAGCTTCGTTCCCACCAGGATGATGGGGGTGTTGGGGCAGTGGTGACGCACTTCCGGGTACCACTGTTCAAGGTCACATAGAGGTCAAAGGTCAAGGGTTCATTTTAATTTAATTTTAACCTTTATTTAACTAGGCAAGAAAAAAAATCTTATTTACAATGACGGCCTACCCCGTCCAAACCCAGACGATACTGGGCCAATTGTACGCTGCACTATGGTACTCCCAATCATGTCCAGTTGAGATACAGCCTGGATTTGAACCAGGGTGTCTGTCGTGACGCCTCTAGCACTGAGATGCAGTGCCTTAGACCGTAATTGTAAATAAGAATATGTTCTTAACTGACTTGCCTAGTTTAATTTTTAAAATGTAATAAAAATGAACCCTTGACCTCTGAGCTCTATGTGACCTTGAACAGTGGTACCCGGAAGTTCCACTGTTAAGATCATTAAGGTCAAAGGGTTATAAGGTCTTAAAAGGTCAGCCTACATAAAGAGGTTGTGGAGTTGGGCCATCAGCCCAAACAGCAACATGAATGAACACAATGTAACACTGTACAATGTGGTGCTGACAATATTAGTGATATTACCATTACTGTTATTTAGCAGGGTGATAAAGACACTCACCTTAGCTCTGACGTTCTCAAAGGAGGCAGGGCTCACCAGAGAGAAACATGTCAGGAACACGTCCTGTTCGGACAATACACAGAAAACAGACAGTGTATTAAACAGGCTAATTAAACAAGAAACACTGCATGAAAACAAATGTTGGACTGTGATTTCTGTGACTCAGTGACTCTATACATTCTGTATAGAAAAGGACAGCAGCTGGAGAGACTAAAGGATGTGTTGGTATTCAGAGCAGGTACGGTAACCTTACAGAGGGGCTGGAGGAGTCTGGAGCTGGGGCCTCGGAATGCAACACCAGTGTGTGTGTGTTCGAGTGTGTGTGTGCAGGGGTTCCTCTGGACAGGGAGGCAGACAGGATGTATTACTGAGGCAGACAGGATGTATTACTGAGGCAGACAGGATGTATTAATGAGGCAGACAGGATGTATTGATGAGGCAGACAGGATGTATTAATGAGGCAGACATGATGTATTACTGAGGCAGACATGATGTATTACTGAGGCAGACAGGATGTATTACTGAGGGAGACAGGATGTATTAATGAGGCAGACAGGATGTATTAATGAGGCAGACAGGATGTATTAATGAGGCAGACAGGATGTATTACTGAGGCAGACAGGATGTATTAATGAGGCAGATAGGATGTATTGATGAGGCAGACAGGATGTATTAATGAGGCAGACAGGATGTATTACTGAGGCAGACAGGATGTATTACTGAGGCAGACAGGATGTATTAATGTGTTATAACAACACCACTCAGTAATCCTGGTGGTTGGCCTGTCACTGGTCTGACTATTATATATATTTTAGTTCAGCTTTATTTAACCAGGTAGGCCAGTTGAGAACAAGTTCTCATTTACAACTGCGACCTGGCCAAGATAAAGCAAAGCAAAGCAGTGCAACAAAAAACAACAGAGTTACACATGGAATAAACAAACGTACAGTCAATAACACAATAGAAAAATCTATGTACAGTGTGGGCAAATGTAGTAAGATTAGGGAGGTAAGGCAATAAATAGGCCATAGAGGCAAAATAATTACAATTTAGCATTAACACTGGTGATAGATGTGCAGATGATGATGTGCAAGTAGAGATACTGGTGCAAAAGAGCAACAAAAAAAGAAGGTATTTGGTATTTGTAGTTGTCCACATATTCTAAGTCAGAACCGTCCAGAGTAGTGATGCTAGTCGGGCGGGCGGGTGTGGGCAGCATTCGGTTGAAGAGCATGCATTTAGTTTTACTAGCATTTAAAAGCAGTTGGAGGCCACGGAAGGAATGTTGTATGACATTGAAGCTCATTTGGAGGTTTGTTAACACAGTGTCTTAAGAAGATGTATACAGAATGGTGTCGTCTGCGTAGAGGTGGTTTAGAAAGTCACCAGCAGCAAGAGCAACATCATTGATATATACAGACAAAAGAGTCGGCCCGAGAATTGAACCCTGTGGCGCCCCCATAGAGACTGCCAGAGGTCCGGACAACAGGCCCTCCGATTTGACACACTGAACTGATTTTGAAAAGTAGTTGGTGAACCAGGCGAGGCAGTCATTTGAGAAACCTAGGCTATTGAGTCTGCCAATAAGAATGCGGTGATTGACAGAGTCGAAAGCATTGGCCAGGTCGATGAAGACGGCTGCACAGTACTGTTTTTTATCGATGGTGGTTATGATATCGTTTAGGACCTTGAGCGTGGCTGAGGTGCACCCATGACCAGCTTGGAAACCAGTTGCATAGTGGAGAAGGTACGGTGGGATTCGAAATGGTCGGTGATCTGTTTGTTGACTTGGCTTTCGAAGATTTTAGAAAGGCAGGGCAGGATCATCCCCATTTGAAGAGGGAGATGACCGCGGCAGCTTTCCAATCTTTGGGGATCTCAGACTATACGAAAGAGAGGTTGAACAGGCTAGTAATAGGGGTTGCAACAATTTCAGCGTATCATTTTAGAAAGAGAGGGTCCAGATTGTCTAGCCCAGCTGATCTGTAGGGATCCAGATTTTGCAGCTCTTTCAGAACATCAGCTGTCTGGATTTTGGTGAAGGAGAAATGGGGGAGGCTTGGGCGAGTTGCTGTGGGGGGTGCAGGGCAGTTGACCGGGGTAGGGATAGCCAGGTGGAAAGCATGGCCTGCCGTAGAAAATGCTTATTGAAATTCTCAATTATCATGGATTTATCGGTGGTGACAGTGTTTCCTATCCTCAGTGCAGTGGGCAGCTGGAAGGAGGTGCTCTTATTCTCCATGGACTTTACAGTGTCCCAAAACTTTTTGGAATTTGTGCTACAGGATGCAAATTTCTATTTGAAAAAGCTAGCCTTAGCTTTCCTAACTGCCTGTGTATATTGGTTCCTGACTTCCCTGAAATGTTGCATATCGCGGGGGCTATTCGATGCAGTACGCCACAGGATGTTTTTGTGCTGGACAAGGGCAGTCAAGTCTGGGGTGAACCAAGGGCTATATCTGTTCTTAGTTCTACATTTTTTGAATGGCGCATACTTATTTAAGATGGTGAGGAAAGCACTTTTAAAGAGCAACCAGGCATCCTCTACTGACGGGATGAGGTCGATATCCTTCCAAGATACCTGGGCCAGGTCGATTAGAAAGGCCTGCTCGCTAAAGTGTTTTAGGGAGCGTTTGACAGTGATGAGGGGTGGTCGTTTGACCGCGGACCCATTACGGACACAGGCAATGAGGCAGTGATCGCTGAGATCCTGGTTGAAGACAGCAAAGGTGTATTTAGAGGGCAAGTTGGTCAGGATGATATCTATGAGGGTGCCTATGGTTACGGATTTAGGGTTGTACCTGGTAGGTTCCTTGATAATTTGTGTGAGAATATGACTATTCTCCTCTCTGGCTGGGATGGGTGGAACGTTAAAATAGCCCCCCTAATAATTTTCTCTGAAGCAGTAGCCAGGCAGGCAGGAAGCTGTGTGTCTGACGGAGCCGCCACTGGCGAGATAATGAGGAAAACAGTGGAATAACAGGAAACTGTGTGGAGAATGAGTTAAGCAGAACCAGGAAGACACAAGATGGAGGATGTGGAATGTGTATGAGTGATAATGAATGAGAGATGTGAGTGAGTGAGTGACTGAGTGAGTGAGTGAGTGAGTGAGTTACCGTCTGTGGATAGGACAGTGGTCTGAGCCTGTCGTAGTCCTCCTGTCCTGCAGTATCCCACAGTCCCAGATTCACTGGTTTCCCATCTACCATCACATTGGCAGAGTAGTTGTCAAACCTGAGGAGGACAGGATGATGTTCAGAGAAGTGCACACATACACACACGCACGCATGCACGCACGCACGCACGCACACACACACACACACAAACTGGCATGCACGCACACACACACGCACGCACGCACACACACAGGCATGCATATACACAAAAACAGGCATGCATGCACGCACGCACGCACACACACACACACACACACACACACACACACACCACACACACACACACACACACACACACACACACACACACACACACACACACACACACACACACACACACACACACACACACACACACACACACACACACACACACACACACACAATTATTGTAGTGAAGCTTCATGCTATGATACTCACACTGTGGGGATGTATTCTCCAGGGAAGGCATTGGTGGTATAGCTGATGAGAAGACATGTCTTTCCCACCGCTCTGAGAGAGAAAGAATGCAATGTTTGTTTATTTTACTTTTGTTTATTATCTATTTCACTTGCTTTGGCAATGTTAACATGTGTTTCCCATGCCAATAAAACCCTTTAAACTGAAAAATGAATTGAGAGAGAGAGATATATAGAGATAGGGGTAGAGAGAGGGGTAGAGAGAGAGAGAAGAGAGAGAGATCGAGGGATAGAGAGAGAGAGATAGAGAGAGAGATATATATATAGAGATATATATATATATATATATATATAGAGAGAGAGAGGGATAGAGAGAGAGAAATAGAGAGAGAGAGAGAGATATATATATATATATATATATATATATATATATATATATATATATATATATGAGGGAGAGATATAGGGAGAGAGAGGGATAGAGAGAGTAATCAAATCAATAAATAAAGGCTAAAGGCTGTGTATGGTTGTTTGGCAGTGTGTGAACACAGACACTGTCCTACATAGCCTTCTGGCTAGGGGGCACATTGGCAGACCACAGCTGCCTTGCTATGTTGTTGTCTTAGGTCTCTCTTCATGTAGTGGTGTGTTGTCTCTCTTGTTGTGATGTGTGTTTTGTCCTATATTTATGTTTTATTTATTTGTTATTTTTAATCCCAGCCCCCGTCCCTGCAGGCCTTTTGCCTTTTGGTAGGCTGTCATTGTAAATAAGAATTAGTTCTTAATTTACTTGCCTGGTTAAATAAAGGTGAAATAAAGACGCCACTTCACATCATTACCTGTGTGTGTGTGTGTGTGTGTTTGTGGACATGTTCAACTGTACTTGAAGACCAGAAGACCCTACAAGAATAGTAAATGAACAAAAATTTGATCAACTGGGGACATTTTGTTGGTCCCCACAAGGTCAAATGCTATTTCTAGGGGATTTAGGGTTAGAATTAGATTTAGGGTTAGGAGCTCAAATCAAATCAAATTGTATTTGTCACATGTGCCGAATACAACAGGTGAAATGCTTACTTACAAGCCCTTAACCAACAATGCTTTAAGAGGTTAAGGAGCCTTTTAGACCTGGACTAGGGATAGATTTGGGTTTAGGGAAAATAGGACTTTCAATGGGACTGAATTACGTGTCCCCACAAGGTTAGTTGTACAATATTGCGCATGTGTGTGTGTGTTGCCCATCCCCTAAAAAAATCCTAGACAGGGCCCCCCACACCCCTGTTTAGCTATGCTATGCAGTCCAGTGCACCCTACTTCCACACACTACCCAAGATCTACGCCGCATCCGCACCGCATCACAATGTAGCAGAAGTCAAATAAACCTGTCTTTCAAAGATGTCTATGGTAGAAAGGCTATATAAACCCGGTATATTGCATAGGTGCCCATGCCCATCGGTAGCCCGTGCCTCCGTAGAAGCTGGCTGTGTAGGTGTGAAAGCATTACATCGTTTAATGAGTCTCAGCCAAGACCCCCCAGCGACATTTCTGCAACTATGCACATATTCATGTATATTTCACAATTTTGCTAAAAAAAAAAAGACAAATATGGGTTTCCAAATGTTGTTAATCCGAGAAGCTTTAGTTAGTTATTGTTTTTATATTTCAATGAAACCTTCAAATAGCTTTAGTTCAATTTCAGACAGAATATTTCACACCCGAATTTATAATGTATTGTGCAAAACCTGGCGGAAAATTTGGCAAATACATTGATAACATGAAATCACAAAGTAGGCTAACAAAATAAAAATGTAATTGCTCAACATTCATTTGACGCTCACGCACTGATGAGAGAGCGGATTCTAGCGAACTGAAAGCCGACCCATTCAACCCGCTATAGCCCCAGCTGCAACAATTGCCCTCACAGACTCGAAAAAGGACACATTTTCAGCCTAAACACACACAAAAGGTCTTACCCATCGCCCACCACGACGCATTTGATGGCCTGCATTTTGCAGAGGGTGGTGGTATCCAACGACTGACTTTTCCCTGCGTTTAAAATGGCAAATTGTTTATAATTTCTGATATCGCTAATAATAAGTGAATTGGTACAGCTCCTCGCGACCAGGCTGCAGTAGCGGAGGGGAGGCAGTGTCGAATCCCGGCGGAACCTCCCGGAAAAGACCGAACGTGTTTAAAGGGAAAGTTGTATTTTTCCTCCGACAGCAGTTGAACTCTGTAGATGACAATGTGTACTTCCCAAATTACACCCTATACCCTATTTAGTACACTACGGGCCTATGGGGTTCTGGTCAAAAGTAGTGCACTGCATAGGGATTAAGGGGCCATTTGGGACATATGCCATGTGTCCAGTGGGTTCCTCTGTAGTGAGTATGTGCAGAGTTATGGTGATGAAGGGCATCAGAATGGACATACACAGAGAGAGAGAGAGACACCTCAAACAAATCATCAATAACCACAGGTGACACACTTTGTAAGAATGTATTTGTTTTATTGCTTGACCTGCCATTAGGACAACCTAAACCAAAAGGATTATAACTGAGCACAAACAGTAAAGCAAACCTTGTACAGTCATAATCATCATCATAATAAAATGGTCCTCTGGCCACCCTATTCCCTACATAGACCTCTTCCTCTTCCCTAAACAGACACCCTATTCCTGACCAGGGCTCTAAAGTAGTGCACTATAAAAGGAAAAAGGTTCCATTTGGGATGCATCCCGCAGGCCTTGTCAAACGTCAATGAGAGCTTGAAGGCCACGACCCAAATCACCACCCTTTTTCCTCTCCTGAAATGTGGACTTGCACACTTTTTTATGCATGGACTTAGCAATGCTGGAAACTTCCCTCCTCCCTCCAGCCAATGCTTATACCAATCCCATGCTTTTAAATCTACGACAGGGAGTGTGCAAGCCAAGTGGACACTATGTGAGCAAGGAAGAGAATTGGGACGTAGCCGAAGAATGGGAGCACTAAACAGAGTAGGCCCAATCCTAAACCAAAAACCTTGACCCCTACTCTAGATAGGAAAGGATTGGTTAGGTACAAGCCATATGGTAACAGCTCCACTGTGCCCTCTGATAGGATAGGTGGAGTTGTGAGCCACCTTGATGACACCGTGCTGCCCGTCTGACCCTGGACTTGCTCCAGACCATCCTCAGCCTTCCCCTCTGACAGCCTCCCTCCGATGACCATCCTCACCCTTCCCCTCTGACAGCCTCCCTCCGATGACCACTCAAGCCATGAACTTCCCGACCCTCTCATGAACTTCCATCTGATGAACGATGTATTTTTCTAAATCGCTAGTCTTTTTGTGTGTTGCTTTAAAGCACTTTGAGATTCTTTATGTAATAACAGCACTATAAGAGTTTCATTATTATATTGCTGATACCCATCCAATCCTCTCAGTTCTGCAATAGTGCCCAAAGGGTAGGATGTAGGAATAGGGGCTCGGGGTTGATTTGGGACACATGATATTTCTCTAAACCAGGGGTACACAGCTGTGGTCCTGGGGGAATCTGCAGTGTTTGCTGCTTTACTTACTAACCTTTTAAAGGTGGCCTCAGCGATATGGCGTAGATGTAGACAGTAAACAGCACAGTGGGTCAATTTCCACAACTAAGAGCGTTGAAGCACGAAGCTCAACTTGTCTACTGTTTTGGTGCCCTGGCTACCACTCTGTAGTGAACACATGTACATGCACAGATACTGTGTGTGACTGTGTGAGAGAGAAGTGTTGCATCTCGCTCATCTTAGTATCTTACGTTGTTGCTCATGGCAACATCATTTCACAGAGTCTAACTTTAAATCACAGACTAATTTTGACCTGGGCCACCAGGTGTGTGTGTGCACTATCCAATCAATGATATTACTTAATCAATGTAGTGCCAGGGACAAATGAAAACCTGAGCTGTGGACCTCTGTTCTATAAGCCCTGATCACATGACCTAAGGCAAAACTATAGTGAACATCTCGGACTGTTTGAATTCTCGTACATACTGCACCTTACAGTTATTGTACTTACAGTGGCAGTGTTGCACACAGACCCTGGTCAAGCTATAATGGTGATTGTTGTGTGTCAGAAACACCTCACTGACTGTTCATCTATAGACAGAACACTGTACTTAATAAGGTTTCAGAATGATGCTAACTTTCCCAAGTTCTCCCAGAACTCCAACCAGGAAATTAACCAGAATTTTGCAACCCTAGTTGTTAGAGTGAATGAATGACCTATAAATAAATTAAAAACATGGAATGAGACACAAACCGCTAAATATAAAAGGGATAGAAAGGTGTTTGACTCTCTGATTGGAACATCAAATCTGTATGTGAGAAAGAAATGACAATAGCCACCCATTCTAGATTACCCCCAAGTCCTCCCACTGCTAGAGTTCTAGATTCCCCCCAAGTCCTCCCACTGCTAGAGTTCTAGATTCCCCCCAAGTCCTCCCACTGCTAGAGTTCTAGATTCCCCCCAAGTCCTCCCACTGCTAGAGTTCTAGATTCCCCCAAGTCCTCCCACTGCTAGAGTTCTAGATTCCTCCCAAGTCCTCCCACTGCTAGAGTTCTAGATTCCCCCCAAGTCCTCCCACTGCTAGAGTTCTAGATTCCCCCCAAGTCCTCCCACTGCTAGAGTTCTAGATTCCCCCCAAGTCCTCCCACTGCTAGAGTTCTAGATTCCCCCCAAGTCCTCCCACTGCTAGAGTTCTAGATTCCCCCCAAGTCCTCCCACTGCTAGAGTTCTAGATTCCCCCCAAGTCCTCCCACTGCTAGAGTTCTAGATTCCCCCAAGTCCTCCCACTGCTAGAGTTCTAGATTCCTCCCAAGTCCTCCCACTGCTAGAGTTCTAGATTCCCCCCAAGTCCTCCCACTGCTAGAGTTCTAGATTCCCCCCAAGTCCTCCCACTGCTAGAGTTCTAGATTCCCCCCAAGTCCTCCCACTGCTAGAGTTCTAGATTCCCCCCAAGTCCTCCCACTGCTAGAGTTCTAGATTCCCCCCAAGTCCTCCCACTGCTAGAGTTCTAGATTCCCCCCAAGTCCTCCCACTGCTAGAGTTCTAGATTCCCCCCAAGTCCTCCCACTGCTAGAGTTCTAGATTCCCCCCCGAAGTCCTCCCACTGCTAGAGTTCTAGATTCCTCCAAGTCCTCCCACTGCTAGAGTTCTAGATTCCTCCAAGTCCTCCCACTGCTAGAGTTCTAGATTCCTCCAAGTCCTCCCACTGCTAGAGTTCTAGATTCCTCCAAGTCCTCCCACTGCTAGAGTTCTAGATTCCCCCCCGAAGTCCTCCCACTGCTAGAGTTCTAGATTCCCCCCAAGTCCTCCCACTGCTAGAGTTCTAGATTCCCCCAAGTCCTCCCACTGCTAGAGTTCTAGATTCCCCCCCAAGTCCTCCCACTGCTAGAGTTCTAGATTCCCCCCAAGTCCTCCCACTGCTAGAGTTCTAGATTCCTCCAAGTCCTCCCACTGCTAGAGTTCTAGATTCCCCCCAAGTCCTCCCACTGCTAGAGTTCTAGATTCCCCCCAAGTCCTCCCACTGCTAGAGTTCTAGATTCCCCCCCGAAGTCCTCCCACTGCTAGAGTTCTAGATTCCTCCAAGTCCTCCCACTGCTAGAGTTCTAGATTCCCCCCGAAGTCCTCCCACTGCTAGAGTTCTAGATTCCCCCCAAGTCCTCCCACTGCTAGAGTTCTAGATTCCCCCCGAAGTCCTCCCACTGCTAGAGTTCTAGATTCCCCCCAAGTCCTCCCACTGCTAGAGTTCTAGATTCCCCCCAAGTCCTCCCACTGCTAGAGTTCTAGATTCCCCCCAAGTCCTCCCACTGCTAGAGTTCTAGATTCCCCCAAGTCCTCCCACTGCTAGAGTTCTAGATTCCCCCAAGTCCTCCCACTGCTAGAGTTCTAGATTCCCCCCAAGTCCTCCCACTGCTAGAGTTCTAGATTCCCCCCAAGTCCTCCCACTGCTAGAGTTCTAGATTCCCCCCAAGTCCTCCCACTGCTAGAGTTCTAGATTCCCCCAAGTCCTCCCACTGCTAGAGTTCTAGATTCCTCCAAGTCCTCCCACTGCTAGAGTTCTAGATTCCTCCAAGTCCTCCCACTGCTAGAGTTCTAGATTCCCCCCGAAGTCCTCCCACTGCTAGAGTTCTAGATTCCCCCCAAGTCCTCCCACTGCTAGAGTTCTAGATTCCCTCCAAGTCCTCCCACTGCTAGAGTTCTAGATTCCCCCCCGAAGTCCTCCCACTGCTAGAGTTCTAGATTCCTCCAAGTCCTCCCACTGCTAGAGTTCTAGATTCCTCCAAGTCCTCCCACTGCTAGAGTTCTAGATTCCTCCAAGTCCTCCCACTGCTAGAGTTCTAGATTCCTCCAAGTCCTCCCCCACTGCTGGACTTCCCCCATGAGATGCACTAGGGATTCATGAGGGCTATCAACCACTTCAGTAGGCAAGTTATACAACAAGCAGTAGCCTAGAATAGCTTACTACTTCATTTTACTCTGGCCTCCATGAGAGAACATAGAAAACTATCAACTAACATTATTTCAACATTGGGTGCAGGGCATCAACTAGATACACTGTGTGTGTGTCTGAAAAGGCACCCAATTCCCTATAAAGTGCACTACTTTGACCAGAGCCCAATGACACCCTATATAGTGCACTACTTTTGACCAGAGCCTATGGGGCTTTATATATAGGAAACAGAGTGGCATTTCAGACACGCACACAGCCTGACAAATAAAAAAGATCTAATTTATTCACACAATACACCAAGGACAGTTGAACAGTAAAAATGTAAAAACACCATAAATCGATCAACCATGAGATGTAGCAAGGCCATGTCCATTCCAGCCTGATACTAGTTCAGTTGGAAACGTTTTATCCAGGACAACACACCATGGTGGAAATAAAACGCAACATTGCATGCCTCCAAAATGCCACCCCTATTGCCTATATAGTGCACTACTTAGTCAAAGGCAGTGCACTATATAAGGAATAGGGTTCCATTTGGAGCACACACACACGTCCATAACAACAGATTGATTCAACAGTTACTTTCAGAGGACTAGTCTATACATGAAGGATTTGTATCCAAATCTCTATACATCACAGTTTTGATGGATTCCTTTATAATTTCCATGAAAATAACAGCAGTAACACTTTGGATAGCGTTAGGCTGGAGAGAGGGAAGGGATAGCGTTAGGCTGGAGAGAGGGAAGGGATAGCGTTAGGCTGGAGAGAGGGAAGGGATAGCGTTAGGCTGGAGAGAGGGAAGGGATAGCGTTAGGCTGGAGAGAGGGAAGGGATAGCGTTAGGCTGGAGAGAGGGAAGGGATAGCGTTAGGCTGGAGAGAGGGAAGGGATAGCGTTAGGCTGGAGAGAGGGAAGGGATAGCGTTAGGCTGGAGAGAGGGAAGGGATAGCGTTAGGCTGGAGAGAGGGAAGGGATAGCGTTAGGCTGGAGAGAGGGAAGGGATAGCGTTAGGCTGGAGAGAGGGAAGGGATAGCGTTAGGCTGGAGAGAGGGAAGGGATAGCGTTAGGCTGGAGAGAGGGAAGGGATAGCGTTAGGCTGGAGAGAGGGAAGGGATAGCGTTAGGCTGGAGAGAGGGAAGGGATAGCGTTAGGCTGGAGAGAGGGAAGGGATAGCGTTAGGCTGGAGAGAGGGAAGGGATAGCGTTAGGCTGGAGAGAGGGAAGGGATAGCGTTAGGCTGGAGAGAGGGAAGGGATAGCGTTAGGCTGGAGAGAGGGAAGGGATAGCGTTAGGCTGGAGAGAGGGAAGGGATAGCGTTAGGCTGGAGAGAGGGAAGGGATAGCGTTAGGCTGGAGAGAGGGAAGGGATAGCGTTAGGCTGGAGAGAGGGAAGGGATAGCGTTAGGCTGGAGAGAGGGAAGGGATAGCGTTAGGCTGGAGAGAGGGAAGGGATAGCGTTAGGCTGGAGAGAGGGAAGGGATAGCGTTAGGCTGGAGAGAGGGAAGGGATAGCGTTAGGCTGGAGAGAGGGAAGGGAGTCTTACGCTAACGGTATACTATATAGCACGTTACAAAATATTCAGCAAAATTCTAAAATGGCAAATGTCCAGTTGACAACAATATACTGTAGTTGGGATTAGAACAAACATGGGTTTTTCAAAAGACAACAAAAACGGTTCAAACTAAAATGGTTAGATAAATGTTAGACCCCAAACATTGAAAAGACTCGCCTCCACGATGGTATGGAACCGGAATCCTTTTGGTTCTAATTGTTAATTCTAAGAGAGTGTGGATAGAACGCAACCAGGCACTTCTCAAAGATAGTTACAAGACTGAACCCTCGTTATAAACTAACACTTCAATGAGGGGGTGAAAAACAGCCGTTTTCAGAAACAGACCTCCCGTGTGAAAAACATTTGAAAACGATAGCTTCCTAAACACCACTAGGTATGACACTGGACATGTACCATCCACGGGATGAAACACTACTATTAAACCCACCAGGGTTGATATCAGAACGCTCCACATTCTTCATTCAACTAGAGAGGTTGAATTAACGTTGAGTTGTAACATGTTTTCCTCACAGCCATCACCTGTTATAAAACCTCTTATTTAGAAGCTAAATGGACACATGTAGCACAAAGTGAAATACTGAACATCCCTTCAGACTGATCAACTTGACCCTGGTCAGAGTAACTTGATGTTCTGCCCAGATCTGCTTTCTGTGACCAACTACAAGTTGTTTTCCCTTTCCTGAAGGGAGCATTTTAACACACCCAGACACAATGACACGTATAAGATCTATCCCAACAACGGGGGGGGGGGGGGGGGGACAAGATGGGAAAGAGAGAGAAAGGGGGGTAGAGAGAGATAGAAAAACTTCCAATAGGGAGAGAGCAGTCGCACCACTGGACCCTCAACATCAACCTCATGGTGTAGAAACCACAGCTTCTTAGTACCCTCAAAGAACATTCCAGAAAACAACTAGAAAAAGTTAAGTATAACAACACAGATCAGCCTTTGGTGGATATCTATTCAAAACAACATTTCTCTCAAGATTGTCCCCCCCCCCCTCCCTCCCAAGTCACTTTAGACTTGTCCCAGAGATTAGGAATATCATGACACAATATCCTTAATGTCATGACACAATATCCTTAATGTCATGACACAATATCCTTAATGTCATGACACATTTGCAGTTCCAATTCAAACCTTCTCTCTTCCTTTCAAGTCACAAAGGAACATTTCTTTATGACATCATGGCCCCTGGGTGATGTCCATTGTAAGCAGACTCATGGTGTGTCTAGTCCACACATTACAAGGTCTTCTGGACCCTAACCAGGACAGACTCATGGTGTGTCTAGTCCACACATTACAAGGTCTTCTGGACCCTAACCAGGACAGACTCATGGTGTGTCTAGTCCACACATTACAAGGTCTTCTGGACCCTAACCAGGACAGACTCATGGTGTGTCTAGTCCACACATTACAAGGTCTTCTGGACCCTAACCAGGACAGACTCATGGTGTGTCTAGTCCACACATTACAAGGTCTTCTGGACCCTAACCAGGACAGACTCATGGTGTGTCTAGTCCACACATTACAAGGTCTTCTGGACCCTAACCAGGACAGACTCATGGTGTGTCTAGTCCACACATTACAAGGTCTTCTGGACCCTAACCAGGACAGACTCATGGTGTGCCTAGTCCACACATTACAAGGTCTTCTGGATGCTAACCAGGACAGACTCATGGTGTGTCTAGTCCACACATTACAAGGTCTTCTGGATGCTAACCAGGACAGACTCATGGTGTGTCTAGTCCACACATTACAAGGTCTTCTGGACCCTAACCAGGACAGACTCATGGTGTGTCTAGTCCACACATTACAAGGTCTTCTGGACCCTAACCAGGACAGACTCATGGTGTGTCTAGTCCACACATTACAAGGTCTTCTGGATGCTAACCAGGACAGACTCATGGTGTGTCTAGTCCACACATTACAAGGTCTTCTGGATGCTAACCAGGACAGACTCATGGTGTGTCTAGTCCACACATTACAAGGTCTTCTGGACCCTAACCAGGACAGACTCATGGTGTGTCTAGTCCACACATTACAAGGTCTTCTGGATGCTAACCAGGACAGACTCATGGTGTGTCTAGTCCACACATTACAAGGTCTTCTGGACCCTAACCAGGACAGAGTCATGGTGTGTCTAGTCCACACATTACAAGGTCTTCTGGACCCTAACCAGGACAGACTCATGGTGTGTCTAGTCCACACATTACAAGGTCTTCTGGATGCTAACCAGGACAGACTCATGGTGTGTCTAGTCCACACATTACAAGGTCTTCTGGACCCTAACCAGGACAGACTCATGGTGTGTCTAGTCCACACATTACAAGGTCTTCTGGACCCTAACCAGGACAGACTCATGGTGTGTCTAGTCCACACATTACAAGGTCTTCTGGACCCTAACCAGGACAGACTCATGGTGTGTCTAGTCCACACATTACAAGGTCTTCTGGACGCTAACCAGGACAGACTCATGGTGTGTCTAGTCCACACATTACAAGGTCTTCTGGACCCTAACCAGGACAGACTCATGGTGTGTCTAGTCCACACATTACAAGGTCTTCTGGGCTCTAACCAGGACAGACTCATGGTGTGTCTAGTCCACACATTACAAGGTCTTCTGGACCCTAACCAGGACAGACTCATGGTGTGTCTAGTCCACACATTACAAGGTCTTCTGGACCCTAACCAGGACAGACTCATGGTGTGTCTAGTCCACACATTACAAGGTCTTCTGGACCCTAACCAGGACAGACTCATGGTGTGTCTAGTCCACACATTACAAGGTCTTCTGGATGCTAACCAGGACAGACTCATGGTGTGTCTAGTCCACACATTACAAGGTCTTCTGGACCCTAACCAGGACAGACTCATGGTGTGTCTAGTCCACACATTACAAGGTCTTCTGGACCCTAACCAGGACAGACTCATGGTGTGTCTAGTCCACACATTACAAGGTCTTCTGGATGCTAACCAGGACAGACTCATGGTGTGTCTAGTCCACACATTACAAGGTCTTCTGGATGCTAACCAGGACAGACTCATGGTGTGTCTAGTCCACACATTACAAGGCCTTAGTTTTGACCCGGTGTCAGAGAGAACACTGGGTGAACAGTAATGGAACTAACCCTAATGGAACCACATTGTAATTCTATTGGAACCCTGGGTCTGAACAGACCCTCTCTAACCTGTTACCGTCTGAACACTACAGAGACAACTCATCCTGTCTTCATAGTTGACATTAAAATACTACAGAAATATTGTGCCCTCCAACAGAGTTCATTGCATACGTGTCAAATCAAATGAATCTGGGTTCATAGTAAATACAATAACACCAGAACAACAACAAAGTCCCAGCCAAGTGATCTGGAGCCCCGGGTGGAGGGTTAGAAACATAGAAACATGAAGAAAATAAACAGATCATTGGTGGAACCCGTTGTTAAGGAAGGAGGGATGAGCCGGGGGGGGGGGGGGAGCCAGAGGGCGAAGGAGTGGAGGGATAGAGCGATAGAAGAATGGAGGGACTCAGACGGAGAGAGAGACAAAGCTGTTGTACTGCTGAATGTTCCTCTTCAGGATGTCTGAGCAGGGCCCCAGAACGCGTTCGAACCGCGGGCGGTCCAGCTTCACACACTTCAGAGGGCCGCGGGAGACCACGGTCGCAGCACGGGGACGGTTCATCAACAGGGCGATCTCACCTGGGACAGACGGAGAAGAGGACAACTATTACAAACAACAACACTGGAAGAGAAGGGAGGAACAAGACGAACAATGATCCACACCCACACAGCACCACATCATTACCATCAGGCCTGTTGGTGCCATCACGCAAACTCCCTGTCACATGCCACACACTGACCGCTGGAGGTCGTGGGACCGGAGGGCGGTATCGTAGGAGACCACTGATCTGGGACCAGGCTATCGTAGGAGACCGGACTGGGAGGTCGGGGGGTGGGACCAGGCTATCGTAGGAGACCACTGATCTGGGACCAGGCTATCGTAGGAGACCACTGATCTGGGACCAGGCTAGGTAGTCCAGTCAGTCCACTCACCAAAATAGTCCGAGGGCCCCAGTCTGCCCACCTCCACAAACTCTTCATTCTCTGACCGTCTCTGGAGCACAGCCGCTGAACCCTGAACACACACAGGAAGAGAAACTCAGGAACAAAAAGCACATAACCCAGAAGACCTGTGAGGGTGAGAGGGCACAACACAGGCCAAAGTTGAGGTTAAAATATGGTGATACCTTGTTGATGCCGTTTCCCTGAGAGAGAGACAGAGACGAGAAAGACAGAGAGAGACAGAGAGAGACAGAGAGAGACAGAGAGAGACAGAGAGAGACAGAGAGAGACAGAGAGAGACAGAGACGAGAAAGACAGAGAGAGACAGAGACAGAGAGAGACAGAGAGAGACAGAGAGAGACAGAGATCCCAAGCTCTTAGCACGGCAAACAAAAGTCTACAAGTTGAAAGACAGCATTTAGAAATAAAACACAAAAGAAAAGGTTGGCATAACATATTTCCCATGAGATATTCAAGGGTGCTTCCTCTCTGGTCTAACGATACAGGAAGTGAAAAGTAAACCTACACCTCTATTTTCAAGGAAACTAACTGGCTTCCGAGGGGCGGCAGCGGTCTAAGGCCCTGCATCTCAGTGCTAGAGGAGTCACTACAGACCCTGGTTCCATTCCGGGCTGTATCACAACCGGCCTTGATTGGAAGTCCCATAGGGCGGTGCACAATTGGCCCAGCGTCGTCCGGGTTTGGCCGGTGTAGGCTGTCATTGTAAATAAGAATTTGTTCTTAACTGACTTGTCTAGTTAAATAAAGGTTAAATAAAATCCAAAAAGACAGACAGCATATTGCAGAGAAAATCCTACCTCCAGGATGATGAAGAACTCATCTCCAGGTTCACCCTGAACCACGATCTCCTGTCCGTCCTCAAACTGAACGGTCTCCAGAGCATCAGCTACCGTCAGCCTCTCCCACTTGTCCAGAGACTCTGTAGAGGACCAGACACACACTAAAGTCAGCCTCTCCCACTTGTCCAGAGACTCTGTAGAGGACCACAGCACACACACTAAAGTCAGCCTCTCCCACTTGTCCAGAGACTCTGTAGAGGACCACAGACACACACTAAAGTCAGCCTGGCAGATGTTGCTACACACACTGGCCACAGGGTGGCGCCACACAGCACCACCTCACAGCACCACTCAACAACACAGCAGAGGGGGAATGACAGGAAAGATCACAGGCTGGGTTTGTTTGTAGCAACTTGATTCCATACATGGCCACCTAGACCAAATAGGTAGGTAGGTAGCATGTCGTTAGACTGTTCCGACTCTTTGAACAGCTTGCTGGTCGGAGTAGTCATGTGTAGAATGTGTGACTCCTCACCTAAAATTGACACCTTGCTGAGGAATTCCTCATACATCTTACGCTTTCTCAAAGTGCTTCCCTGAAAGACACAGAGCGACAGAGAAACAGAGACAGAGCATGTTACGTCCCATAATAACACCCAAATGTGTACTAACTGTGTTGAGATTCAGCCCCAGACATCTGGAATTCCTACCATTGTTAGAGACCTCTGAATGGCTGAACTGACACCGTGTGGAAGCTCAGTAAACAGGAAATATATAGAGACGATTTGTTCAAACCAACGTCTCCCAATAATGTTGCTGGCAGGGAAAATAACACCTTATAACATTGTATATGAAATGATATCTAGAGGTGAATGAACCCATTCTGCCAGTCAGCCAGCCTCACCATGAGTATCCTCCTGTAACTGTCTCTATCGATGCCCCACAGTTTGACGTTGCTCTTGGCTCGGACCGTGGCGGCCCTGGGGGTCCCATAGATCAGGGCTAGCTCGCCAAAGCTGCCCCCCTCCCCAATATTGGTCACCCACTCATTGTTCACATACACCTGTGAGAGCGAGAGAGAGGGGCAAGAGGGAGGGAGAGAGCAACAACCTCACCATTGGAAATAGCTTTCCCTACAGTATGAACTTTGTCAGTATTTGTCTTACAATATAATGTATTTTTAACAAACAGATGTACCACTATAGACCATAGGTATGTTGTGTACAGACTACCCATCTACCACTATAGACCATAGGTATGTTGTGTACAGACTACCCATCTACCACCATAGACCATAGGTATGTTGTGTACAGACTACCTATCTACCACCATAGACCATAGGTATGTTGTGTACAGACTACCCATCTACCACTATAGACCATAGGTATGTTGTGTACAGACTACCTATCTACCACTATAGAGCATAGGTATGTTGTGTACAGACTACCCATCTACCACTATAGACCATAGGTATGTTGTGTACAGACTACCTATCTACCACCATAGACCATAGGTATGTTGTGTACAGACTACCCATCTACCACTATAGACCATAGGTATGTTGTGTACAGACTACCTATCTACCACCATAGACAGGTAGTCCGTCTTCCCTACTGTACACAACAGTTGACCTAGCGTGCAGACAGAAAACAGGGACGTACATCCATCTCTCCCTGGTCAATGACGTAGAAGTTATCTCCCTCGTCACCTAGTGGGAAACAACAGCTGTGAGACATTCTGATCCAGCAGTAATGATGGTCATGTAATCATGTTGAAACTACAGCCAGGAGATCTTCCTGGACAGGCCACGTGGCCATTAAAAACTTCCATGACTTCATGTCAAAGTAGAAAGGTAAAATGGCGTACCTTGCTGAATGACCGTTTCCCCGGCGATGTAGGTAACAGAAAACATGGCGTCAAAGATGTCACTGTGAAGAGTGGAGGTGGTGGACACAATGACTGGATCAACATTATATCATACTTTCATTTCACAGCACCAGTAGTACACTATTGTTTAACACACAATCCGTGAACAGCTGTACCTTCTCTCGTTGTCGTCCAGGTGGGCAAACAGCACGTTCTTCTCAATGGCTTTAGCCAGGGCGGCCATCGTTTTGTAGTCTTTAGGAATAACCTGCAGAGGCAGAAGGTACAGCTTCATTGATCACAAGCAAACTGCCTTCAGTCGTTAGATTATATTGATAAGATTGAAGTAGTGGCTGAGGCCCGATTCTCCACCCTTCTCCTGAAATGTACACTCCCACACTTTATCTGCATGGACTTTACCACAGTAAAGCCAATGCTTACCCCAATCCTATGCTTTTAAATGCAGGATGGGTAATGTGCAAGGTGACACTTGTGGAAAATGGTGGATGATCAGGAAGTAGCCTAGAAGAAGTAGGTAGTAATAACTGTAGGGTCAGGTGCACCTGTAGCGATGCGTGATTGGCTGAGGGCTGACCCCCCCTGACCTTTCTGACATAGGAGGCGGCGTCTTCCTCTGTGTAGACCTCGGCGCTGATGGCACCGCGCCGCCGCCGCCCCTTCACCACGGGATTCATGGGAGGAGACACCTCATCCTCGCGGGAGTCAGAGCGAGAGTTGGACTTCTGCTGCTGTAGGTTCTGCTTAGCCTCCTCCTGGTGGGGGGGGGGGGTCAGTTATAGTAGAATAGAACAGATCTTCACGGTCCAGAATGGACCTGGGGCTTACCCACCCAGACCCGATATACATAGATACTAATACAGAGGTCCGTACTGAACGGACCCGAAAACAACTAGACACGTTCCCTATAGACCTGGTCAGATGCAGAGCCGGTCCGATCCGAGTGAGGGAAGCAGCTGAACAGACATTTTTTAAGTTTCTTTATTGACCGGAGTTGATAAAGCACGAGAGGCGTCGCTCTAGCAGGGGGAGGGAGAGGCGTCGCTCTAGCAGGGGGAGGGAGAGGCGTCGCTCTAGCAGGGGGAGGGAGAGGCGTCGCTCTAGCAGGGGGAGGGAGAGGCGTCGCTCTAGCAGGGGGAGGGAGAGGCGTCGCTCTAGCAGGGGGAGGGAGAGGTGTCGCTCTAGCAGGGGGAGGGAGAGGCGTCGCTCTAGCAGGGGGAGGGAGAGGCGTCGCTCTAGCAGGGGGAGGGAGAGGCGTCGCTCTAGCAGGGGGAGGGAGAGGCGTCGCTCTAGCAGGGGGAGGGAGAGGCGTCGCTCTAGCAGGGGGAGGGAGAGGCGTCGCTCTAGCAGGGGGAGGGAGAGGCGTCGCTCTAGCAGGGGGAGGGAGAGGTGTCGCTCTAGCAGGGGGAGGGAGAGGTGTCGCTCTAGCAGGGAGAGGTGTCGCTCTAGCAGGGGGAGGGAGGGAGAGACAAGAGACAGCATAAAAACCAGGCTGACTTGAGCTATAGTAGACCAATAGCTGCCATAGATAGGTTATTTATCATCAACTAGGATTATGTAGTACCCGTCTTGACTGCATCAAACCTGGGAGAAGCTAGTTCAGCTAGCTAGGCTAACTGAGGCTGCGTGTGCCTTCTCATCCTACATTTACAAACAACAACTCCATTCAGAATATGAAGTAGCAGCCTGCCTGTTGGCTCTTGGTCGTTGTAGCCCATCTTTCTCCTTTAACTTTTAATTCAGTCTTCCGTTGAGTAAATATCTCCTAACTTTTGCCCCACACAGAGCGAGGCTCTATGACCATAGTCTATTGGCGCTTTGATGACTTATGATTGGCCAACAACAAGCTACAGACGTAAAGCTCCACTTTTGTGAAAAGCAAGAGCAGCATCTCTCCCTCCCTTATTTAGGAGCACCTGCGCACCTAGAAAAATGAAGGATTCTAGGACTGTTATTACCTCCAATGTTTCATTGTGCTCCTAAATTTCCTTGTGTGCGCCGAAATTTTTCCAACTTAGGTGCACACGTGCTCCTTGTAAAAAAGGTCAGTGTAGAGCCCTGATACAGTGCATTCAGAAAGTATTCAGACCCCCTGACTCTCTGCAGATCCTCTCAATCTATGCTCAATCTCTGCCAGGTTGGATGAGGAGCGTCGCTGCACAGCTATTTTCAGGTATCTCCAAAGATGTTAAATCAGGGTCTAGTCCGGGCTCTCGCTGGGCCACTCAAGGACATTCAGAGACTTGTCCCGAATCCACCCCTGCGTTGTCTTGGCTGTGTGTTTAGGGTCGTTGTCCTGTTGGAAGGTGAACCTTCGCCTCAGTCTGAGGTCCTGAGTGCTCTGGAGCAGGTTTCCATCAAGGATCTCTGTACTTTGCTCCGTTCAGCTTTCCCCTCGATCCTGACTGGTCTCCCAGTCACTGCAGCTGAAAAGCATCCCCACAGAATGATGCTGCCACCACCATGCTTCACTGTAGGGATGGTGCCAGGTTTCCTCCAGACGTGACACTTGGCATTCAGGCCAAAGAGTTCAATCTTGGTTTCATCAGACCAGACAATCTTGTTTCTCATGGTCTGACATGCCTTTAGGTGCCTTTTGGCAAACTCCAAGTGGGCTGTCATGTGCTTTTTACTGAGGAGTGGCTTCCATCTGGCCACTCTACCAGAAAGGCCTGATTGGTTTGCCCTTCTGGAAGGTTCTCCTATCTACACAGAGGAACTCAGGGAGGTGACTTCTTGGTCACCTCCCTGACCAAGGCCCTTCTCCCCCGATTGCTCAGTTTGGCCGGGCGGCCAGCTCTAGGAAGAGTCTTGGTGGTTCCAAACTTCTTCCATTTAATAATGATGGAGGCCACTGTGCTCTTGGGGACCTTCAATGCTGCAGACATTTTTTGGTACCCTTTGTGCCTCAACACAATCCTGTCTTCGAGCTCTATGGACAATTCCTTCAACCTCATGGCTTGGTTTTTGCTCTGACATGCACTGTCAACTGTGGGACTTATATAGACAGGTGTGTGCCTTTCCAAATCATGTCCAATCAATTTAATTTTACTACATTTTCTCCAATCAAGTTGTAGAAACATCTCAAGGATAATCAACAGAAAGAGGATGCACCTGAGCTCAATTTCAAGTCTCATAGCAAAGAGTCTGAATACTTATGTAAATAAGGTATTTCTGTTTTTTATACATTTGCAACAACAAAAAAAAAAATCGAAAAACCTGTTTTTGCCTTTTCATTACGGGGTATTGTGATGCCATTACGGGGTATTGTGTGTAGATTGATAATTAATCCATATTAGAATAAGGCTGTAACGTAACAAAATGTGGAAATAGTCAAGGGGTCTGAATACACTGTAGTTGTAGAACAGTATAGAATATAGCAGTATTTACCTTCTAGTGGGGAACAGAGTAGAATAGAGCTCTATTACTGTATACCCTTCTAGTGGGGAACAGAGTAGAATAGAGCTCTATTACTGTATACCCTTCTAGTGGGGAACACAGTAGAATAGAGCTCAATTACTGTATACCCTTCTAGTGGGAACACAGAGAGTAGAATAGAGCTCAATTACTGTATACCCTTCTAGTGGGAATACAGAGAGTAGAATAGAGCTCTATTACTGTATACCCTTCTAGTGGGAACACAGTAGAATAGAGCTCTATTACTGTATAACCTTCTAGTGGGAACACAGAGAGTAGAATAGAGCTCTATTACTGTATACCCTTCTAGTGGGGAACAGAGTAGAATAGAGCTCTATTACTGTATACCCTTCTAGTGGGGAACAGAGTAGAATAGAGCTCTATTACTGTATACCCTTCTAGTGGGGAACACAGAGAGTAGAATAGAGCTCAATTACTGTATACCCTTCTAGTGGGAACACAGTAGAATAGAGCTCTATTACTGTATACCCTTCTAGTGGGGAACACAGAGAGTAGAATAGAGCTCAATTACTGTATACCCTTCTAGTGGGAACACAGTAGAATAGAGCTCAATTACTGTATACCCTTCTAGTGGGGAACAGAGTAGAATAGAGCTCTATTACTGTATACCCTTCTAGTGGGGAACAGAGTAGAATAGAGCTCTATTACTGTATACCCTTCTAGTGGGGAACTGTAGAATAGAGCTCTGTTACTGTATACCCTTCTAGTGGGGAACACAGTAGAATAGAGCTCTATTACTGTATACCCTTCTAGTGGGGAACAGAGTAGAATAGAGCTCTATTACTGTATACCCTTCTAGTGGGGAACAGAGTAGAATAGAGCTCTATTACTGTATACCCTTCTAGTGGGGAACAGAGTAGAATAGAGCTCTATTACTGTATACCCTTCTAGTGGGAACACAGAGAGTAGAATAGAGCTCAATTACTGTATACCCTTCTAGTGGGGAACAGAGTAGAATAGAGCTCTATTACTGTATACCCTTCTAGTGGGAACACAGAGAGTAGAATAGAGCTCTATTACTGTATACCCTTCTAGTGGGGAACAGAGTAGAATAGAGCTCTATTACTGTATACCCTTCTAGTGGGAACACAGAGAGTAGAATAGAGCTCTATTACTGTATACCCTTCTAGTGGGAACACAGTAGAATAGAGCTCTATTACTGTATACCCTTCTAGTGGGAACACAGAGAGTAGAATAGAGCTCTATTACTGTATACCCTTCTAGTGGGGAACAGAGTAGAATAGAGCTCTATTACTGTATACCCTTCTAGTGGGAACACAGAGAGTAGAATAGAGCTCTATTACTGTATACCCTTCTAGTGGGGAACAGAGTAGAATAGAGCTCTATTACTGTATACCCTTCTAGTGGGAACACAGAGTAGAATAGAGCTCAATTACTGTATACCCTTCTAGTGGGGAACAGAGTAGAATAGAGCTCTATTACTGTATACCCTTCTAGTGGGAACACAGAGAGTAGAATAGAGCTCAATTACTGTATACCCTTCTAGTGGGGAACAGAGTAGAATAGAGCTCTATTACTGTATACCCTTCTAGTGGGAACACAGAGAGTAGAATAGAGCTCTATTACTGTATACCCTTCTAGTGGGGAACAGAGTAGAATATAGCTCTATTACTGTATACCCTTCTAGTGGGAACACAGAGAGTAGAATAGAGCTCTATTACTGTATACCCTTCTAGTGGGGAACACAGAATATAATAGAGTTTTATTACTGTATACCATTAGAGCAGAGTAGGATTGGACTTTTCTGTCCACTGAGATGGATACTTGCCTTTGTTTACAAATATCAGCACACACACACACACACAGGACCCTGCCCACCCAGACTCACCTTCTCCAGCCTCTCGAAGTACTCTCTGAGGAAGGCCATGGGTCTGTCTGGCCGGGAGGTACATAGCTGTACGATGCAGTCCTTCAGCAGCTGTTGAATGTTATGTTTCTGCACATACAGCTCACACTCCCTCAGACTCCTCTCCTCCTCACTGCTCGTACTGCCCGACGCCATCACACTCACAACCTATTGACCTGGGGACACAGACAGATAAACACAGAGAAAACACATGCACGGGGAGACAGGTGTAGCAGGAGAGAGGGGGTAGTGTTTTATAAACAGAAAGAGAGTAACAGAAAAGCCAGTGTAGCAGGAGAGAGGGGGTTGTGTTTTATAAACAGAAAGAGAGAAACAGAAAAGCCGGTGTAGCAGGAGAGAGGGGGTAGTGTTTTATAGAGAGAAGTAGAAACAGAGGACAGTGAGAAGAGAACATGAGGGTGTAGAGAAAAAAAAGAGAGCATAATGATAAACAGAGTGAGGGAGGGAGGAAAACTTAACAAGGGTGTGAAAAGTGGGGAGAGAGGACAAAACATTATTGGTTAAGAGCAAGGGTGGGCGTTTTGAGAGAGAATAAGAGAGGGGGGAGAGCGAGGGGGGTGGGGGGAGAGAGGGTGGATAAACTGCCATATCTATTGGGTGAAATACTACAGTAGCAAGATTTGTGACCTGTTACCACAAGAAAAAGGCAACCAGTGAAGAACAAACACCATTGTAAATACAACCCAAATGTATTTATTTTTCCACAGAGAGAAAGAAAAAGGGGGGAGAGACAAAGACTTGACACAAAGCTCCATTGTATCATCCCAACTCAAAATGTCAGGATAGCAGTAGACCACACCGCTGAACCAACGGACTAAACTCTCACTAGCATTCAACGGACATTGCAATGCATTATGTGGCAACCAGAACCAGTCTATATCGACACATTCGCCAACTCTCCCTATATAGCTAACGTTCGTTAGAGAGGGAAAACGCTACAAAACCATGACAGCAGCAGACAGGCATGTGACACCAGGGTGCGACGGAATTTTTCATAACCTGATTTATGGTCTGTGTGTGTACCCTACTGTATACTGAAAATGAGAGTTAAACATTGACAATATATGAAGATATTGCAACTTGGAGAGAGATGTCCATAATCCCCATAAATTAATCAATTTGGGACTGTCAATTATGAAAATTAAATTGATCACATACAAGGGCAAACAAAGAGGCAACTAGCTACATAGATAATGTAAACTGGAGTGTTGGCAAGCTACCTAACTACTGAGTAACTTGCACCGTACGACAAAACTACTGTCACAAACACCAAAGTGAAATGCTAGCTAGCTAATGGTAGTTAGCTGTGTCTTTCGAGTGCAGGCAACCATTCGTCTGTAGCTCGCAGCGGACCCTTGCTTAATATTCAGTAATAATGCATTTATTTTTAATAACTGTTTGGAAAGCACAGGGAATTAATATTCTGAGAAATTCTGAAAACGATTAACGTTAGCTAAAAGGCCCGCAGAGGTATTTTCATCAAAACAGCCATCTTGGAAACCTAGCTATCTTGCTAGTAACGTTAGCCAATTTGCGTTAGCATAACAAACGGGAAGACGGCGAGATACATACAGGTTATAAAAAAGCAATATCCTCATACATGCAGCGCTCCAACACATACATCGCGATGATTTAGCACAAAATTAAGACAAACCGCTTACCAAACCAGATTGAAATGCTGTCTTTATTTCGGAAACTGACAGTTCTTCGTCCCTGTTTTTCCCCCTCGGTCCTTAGTTGGACGGCTGCCCTACCGGAATCAGGTTTGGACCAATCTCTGCCTCGTTCTGGTATATACGTAACCTTAACTACCTTAAAGGGCAAGGCCTTTTTTTGGAGGGGCAGCAAGAATATCCAAATAGACTTGTCTCTCTTGTCCCTTGAGAAGTTGAGTTTTTACATAGGCTTACCATTATAGGTAGAATTCTTGCTGTAATCTCAATAGATAAAAAACGTATTCAGTATCAGAACAAACCGAATAAATATGATTTCTTCATGCATGCTTTCAGAAATAATCTAGTGTGTCTGATCTTCAAACAATATGCTCACTAAATATTTACAACATTTGTGATAGATTTAAACCAGAAAACAGGTGTCAACATGTTCCTTGTTCAATCAAACTACTACAGGTCTACTGTTGAGAGAAAGTCTTATTCCGTCAAACTACTACAGGTGTACTGTTGAGGAAAATAATTATTCCGTCAAACTACTACAGGTGTACTGTTGAGGAAAAGTCTTATTCCGTCAAACTACTACAGGTGTACTGTTGAGGAAAAGTCTTATTCCGCCAAACTACTACAGGTGTACTGTTGAGGAAAAGTCTTATTCCGCCAAACTACTACAGGTGTACTGTTGAGGAAAAGTCGTATTCAGTCAAACTACTACAGGTGTACTGTTGAGGAAAAGTCTTATTCAGTCAAACTACTACAGGTGTACTGTTGAGGAAAAGTCTTATTCCGTCAACCTACTACAGCTGTACTGTTGAGGGAAAGTCTTATTCAGTCAAACTACTACAAATGGAGAGGCCTTAGAAGCTGCCTCCTGCTGTTCAGAGGTAATTAAAATACAGTACCCTCTGTATGTAAAGAATAATAAGACAAGAAAAGAGTACAAAATGAATCTCCTTATGGAAAATCAAGAGACACTTTTTGCTGACTATTATAAAAATGGGAACATCAGCAACCACATCTTCCACACAGACCATCCCCTGGCACAGTGCTATATTAACCAGACCATCCCCTGGCACAGTGTTATATTAACCAGACCATCCCCTGGCACAGTGTTATATTAACCAGACCATCCCCTGGCACAGTGCTATATTAACCAGACCATCCCCTGGCATGGCACAGTGCTATATTAACCAGACCATCCCCTGGCATGGCACAGTGCTATATTAACCAGACCATCCCCTGGCACAGTGTTATATTAACCAGAGCATCCCCTGGCATGGCACAGTGCTATATTAACCAGACCATCCCCTGCCGGCACCGCCTCCCCGGCAGGCACGTGCTATATTAACCAGACCATCCCCTGGCACAGTGTTATATTAACCAGAGCATCCCCTGGCATGGCACAGTGCTATATTAACCAGACCATCCCCTGGCATGGCACAGTGCTATATTAACCAGACCATCCCCTGGCACAGTGTTATATTAACCAGAGCATCCCCTGGCATGGCACAGTGTTATATTAACCAGACCATCCCCTGGCACAGTGCTATATTAACCAGACCATCCCCTGGCATGGCACAGTGCTATATTAACCAGACCATCCCCTGGCATGGCACAGTGCTATATTAACCAGACCATCCCCTGGCACAGTGCTATATTAACCAGACCATCCCCTGGCATGGCACAGTGCTATATTAACCAGACCATCCCCTGGCATGGCACAGTGCTATATTAACCAGACCATCCCCTGGCATGGCACAGTGCTATATTAACCAGACCATCCCCTGGCACAGTGTTATATTAACCAGACCATCCCCTGGCACAGTGCTATATTAACCAGACCATCCCCTGGCATGGCACAGTGCTATATTAACCAGACCATCCCCTGGCATGGCACAGTGCTATATTAACCAGACCATCCCCTGGCATGGCACAGTGCTATATTAACCAGACCATCCCCTGGCATGGCACAGTGCTATATTAACCAGACCATCCCCTGGCATGGCACAATGCTATATTAACCAGACCATCCCCTGGCATGGCACAGTGCTATATTAACCAGACCATCCCCTGGCATGGCACAGTGCTATATTAACCAGACCATCCCCTGGCATGGCACAGTGCTATATTAACCAGACCATCCCCTGGCATGGCACAGTGCTATATTAACCAGACCATCCCCTGGCATGGCACAGTGCTATATTAACCAGACCATCCCCTGGCATGGCACAATGCTATATTAACCAGACCATCCCCTGGCATGGCACAGTGCTATATTAACCAGACCATCCCCTGGCATGGCACAATGCTATATTAACCAGACCATCCCCTGGCATGGCACAGTGCTATATTAACCAGACCATCCCCTGGCATGGCACAGTGCTATATTAACCAGACCATCCCCTGGCATGGCACAGTGCTATATTAACCAGACCATCCCCTGGCATGGCACAGTGCTATATTAACCAGACCATCCCCTGGCATGACACAGTGCTATATTAACCAGACCATCCCCTGGCATGGCACAGTGCTATATTAACCAGACCATCCCCTGGCATGGCACAGTGCTATATTAACCAGACCATCCCCTGGCATGGCACAGTGCTATATTAACCAGACCATCCCCTGGCACAGTGCTATATTAACCAGACCATCCCCTGGCATGGCACAGTGCTATATTAACCAGACCATCCCCTGGCATGGCACAGTGCTATATTAACCAGACCATCCCCTGGCATGGCACAGTGTTATAGTAACACACTACCCCTCTGTCAAGAGGGGGGGGGGGGGGGTGTTAATGAGGGGTGGAAACTCAGGATATTAGACAATTAGGACTCTAATATAGCTAATCAGCTAATATAAATCTCTGGAACAGTAATGGTACAGGGCAACCCCAAACACTTTCAGCTGGACGTTCACCTAATCAGAGAATTAGCTCTGCAGGAGAAGCTCTCCCTTGAGAAAGATACCCCGAGCAGGTCAGACCAGACCTCTTCATTATATAACCCCACAGACGAGCAACTCCAAGCGGAAAGTAAACCTCACAGCACAGAGTACTACTCCCTCATTGAAATGAAGGATAAATTCACCCAGCTGGAGGTAAGGCAGGTGGAGCTGGAACAGCAGGTGATTACACTCCAGTCAGCACAGACCCAGACAACAGTCCAGCACAACACCCCCTTAACCAGACCTGGAGAGCTGGAGGTGGAGAGAGACATATCTGCACTCTGGACTGTAGTGAGACAACTTCAACAATATAAAAAGCAAGAGCAGGAGAAGAACAGAGCACTAGAGGAGAGGATCAGACTACTGGAGGAGAGGATCAGACTGCTGGAGGAGAGGATCAGACTGCTGGAGGAGAGGATCAGACTGCTGGAGGAGAGGGTGAGGGGGATGGAGGAGAGGATCAGACTACTGGAGGAGAGGATCAGACTGCTGGAGGAGAGGGTGAGGGGATGGAGGAGAGGATCAGACTGCTGGAGGAGAGGGTGAGGGGGATGGAGGAGAGGATCAGACTACTGGAGGAGAGGATCAGACTGCTGGAGGAGAGGATCAGGCTGCTGGAGGAGAGGATCAGACTGCTGGAGGAGAGGGTGAGGGGGATGGAGGAGAGGATCAGACTACTGGAGGAGAGGATCAGACTGCTGGAGGAGAGGATCAAGGGACTGGACTGGAGGACAGGCTGCTGGAGGGGGCGCGCTGGAGGAGAGGGTGAGGGGGATGGAGGAGAGGATCAGACTGCTGGAGGAGAGGGTGAGGGGGATGGAGGAGAGGATCAGACTGCTGGAGGAGAGGGTGCGGGGGATGGAGGAGAGGATCAGACTGCTGAAGGAGAGGGTGAGGGGGATGGAGGAGAGGATCAGACTGCTGGAGGAGAGGGTGAGGGGGATGGAGGAGAGGATCAGACTGCTGGAGGAGAGGGTGAGGGGGATGGAAGAGAGAATCAGACTGCTGGAGGAGAGGGTGAGGGGGATGGAGGAGAGGATCAGACTGCTGGAGGAGAGGGTGAGGGGGATGGAGGAGAGGATCAGACTGCTGGAGGAGAGGGTGAAGGGGATGGTGGAGAGGATCAGACTGCAGGAGGAGAGGGTGAGGGGGATGGAGGGAGAGGATCAGACTGCTGGAGGAGAGGCTGAGGGGGATGGAGGAGAGGATCAGACTGCTGGAGGAGAGGGTGAGGGGGATGGAGGAGAGGATCAGACTGCTGGAGGAGAGGGTGAGGGGGATGGAAGAGAGAATCAGACTGCTGGAGGAGAGGGTGAGGGGGATGGAGGAGAGGATCAGACTGCTGGAGGAGAGGGTGAGGGGGATGGAGGAGAGGATCAGACTGCTGGAGGAGAGGGTGAAGGGGATGGTGGAGAGGATCAGACTGCAGGAGGAGAGGGTGAGGGGGATGGAGGGAGAGGATCAGACTGCTGGAGGAGAGGGTGAGGGGGATGGAGGAGAGGATCAGACTGCTGGAGGAGAGGGTGAAGGGGATGGTGGAGAGGATCAGACTGCAGGAGGAGAGGGTGAGGGGGATGGAGGAGAGGATCAGACTACTGGAGGAGAGGGTGAGGGGGATGGCGTGTGACAGAGAACAACCTACCTGAGAGGTGGCCACCCCCACAGAGAAGCCAGCAGAACAGCCAACCTCAGCTCCCGACAAAAGTCTCGACACCACAGTAGAACAGTTCACACCAGACCCTGACCATAGTGTTAACACCACAGCAGAACAGTCCACACCAGACCCTGACCATAGTGTTAACACCACAGCAGAACAGTCCACACCAGACCCTGACCATAGTGTTAACACCACAACAGAACAGTCCAAACCAGACCCTGACCATAGTGTTAACACCACAGCAGAACAGTCCACACCAGACCCTGACCATAGTGTTAACACCACAGCAGAACAGTCCACACCAGACCCTGACCATAGTGTTAACACCACAGCAGAACAGCCCACACCAGACCCTGACCATAGTGTTGACACCACAACAGAACAGTCCACACCAGACCCTGACTATAGTGTTAACACCACAGCAGAACAGTCCACACCAGACCCTGACCATAGTGTTAACACCACAGCAGAACAGTCCACACCAGACCCTGACCATAGTGTTAACACCACAGCAGAACAGTCCACACCAGACCCTGACCATAGTGTTAACACCACAGCAGAACAGTCCACACCAGACCCTGACCATAGTGTTAACACCACAGCAGAACAGTCCACACCAGACCCTGACCATAGTGTTAACACCACAGCAGAACAGTCCACACCAGACCCTGACCATAGTGTTAACACCACAGCAGAACAGTCCACACCAGACCCAGACCATAACGTCGGCACCACAGCAGAACAGTCCACACCAGACCCAGACCATAACGTCGGCACCACAGCAGAACAGTCCACACCAGACCCTGACCATAGTGTTAACACCACAGCAGAACAGTCCACACCAGACCCAGACCATAACGTCGGCACCACAGCAGAACAGTCCACACCAGACCCAGACCATAACGTCGGCACCACAGCAGAACAGTCCACACCAGACCCTGACCATAGTGTTAACACCACAGCAGAACAGTCCACACCAGACCCTGACCATAGTGTTAACACCACAACAGAACAGTCCAAACCAGACCCTGACCATAGTGTTAACACCACAGCAGAACAGTCCACACCAGACCCTGACCATAGTGTTAACACCACAGCAGAACAGTCCACACCAGACCCTGACCATAGTGTTAACACCACAGCAGAACAGCCCACACCAGACCCTGACCATAGTGTTGACACCACAACAGAACAGTCCACACCAGACCCTGACTATAGTGTTAACACCACAGCAGAACAGTCCACACCAGACCCTGACCATAGTGTTAACACCACAGCAGAACAGTCCACACCAGACCCTGACCATAGTGTTAACACCACAGCAGAACAGTCCACACCAGACCCTGACCATAGTGTTAACACCACAGCAGAACAGTCCACACCAGACCCTGACCATAGTGTTAACACCACAGCAGAACAGTCCACACCAGACCCTGACCATAGTGTTAACACCACAGCAGAACAGTCCACACCAGACCCTGACCATAGTGTTAACACCACAGCAGAACAGTCCACACCAGACCCAGACCATAACGTCGGCACCACAGCAGAACAGTCCACACCAGACCCAGACCATAACGTCGGCACCACAGCAGAACAGTCCACACCAGACCCTGACCATAGTGTTAACACCACAGCAGAACAGTCCACACCAGACCCAGACCATAACGTCGGCACCACAGCAGAACAGTCCACACCAGACCCAGACCATAACGTCGGCACCACAGCAGAACAGTCCACACCAGACCCTGACCATAGTGTTAACACCACAGCAGAACAGTCCACACCAGACCCTGACCATAGTGTTAACACCACAACAGAACAGTCCACACCAGACCATAGTGTTGACACCACAGCAGAACAGTCCACACCAGACCCAGACCATAACGTCGGCACCACAGCAGAACAGTCCACACCAGACCCTGACCATAGTGTTAACACCACAGCAGAACAGCCCACACCAGACCCTGACCATAACGTCGGCACCACAGCAGAACAGTCCACACCAGACCCTGACCATAGTGTTAACACCACAGCAGAACAGTCCACACCAGACCCTGACCATAGTGTTGACACCACAGCAGAACAGTCCACACCAGACCCTGACCATAGTGTTAACACCACAGCAGAACAGTCCACACCAGACCCTGACCATAGTGTTGACACCACAGCAGAACAGCCCACACCAGACCCTGACCATAGTGTTAACACCACAGCAGAACAGTCCACACCAGACCCTGACCATAGTGTTGACACCACAGCAGAACAGCCCACACCAGACCCTGACCATAGTGTTGACACCACAGCAGAACAGTCCACACCAGACCCTGACCATAGTGTTGACATCACAGCAGAACAGACAAATGAAGAACCCCAAGCCCAGGGGATCTCACCCCCCCCCCCCCCCTCCTGACAACCCCCCCACACCCACTGAGGACATACACAAGACACAGATTGTACTCCTTATGGACTGAAATGGGAAATATATACAAGAAAAAAAACTTTTTCTCAAACACAGTGTGTCTAAACTCTGGTGTCCAAACACCCAGCGCGCCCTAGACCTTCTGTCTGAGGACCAACTAGGTTCACCCAGCCACATAATAATACACACAGACACAAACGACCTGAGAACACAGCAGTAAATGGTGGCCACAGGACTGAAGGGAGTGATAGAAAAAGCTTCTTCTACTTTCCCCCACGCTACCATACTTTATTATTTATTTTATTTATTTCACCTTTATTTAACCGGGTAGGCTAGTTGAGAACAAGTTCTCATTTACAACTGCGACCTGGCCAAGATAAAGCAAAGCAGTGCGACACAAACAACAACACAGAGTTACACATGGAATAAACAAGCGTACAGTCAATAACACAATAGAAAAAAAGAAAGTCTATATACAGTGTGTGCAAATGGTGTGAGGAGGTAAGGCAATAAATAGGCCATAGTAGCAAGTAATTACAATTTCGCAGATTAACACTGGAGTGATAAATGAGCAGATTAGGATGTGCAAGTAGTGATACTGGTGTGCAAAAGAGCAGAAAGTAAATAAAAACAATATGGGGATGAGGTAGGTAGGGATGGGCTATTTACAGATGGACTATGTACAGCTGCAGCGATCGGTTAGCTGCTCAGATAGCTGATGTTTAAAGTTAGTGAGGGAAATATAAGTCTCCAGCTTCAGCGATTTTTGCGATTCGTTCCAGTCATTGGCAGCAGAGAACTGGAAGGAAAGGCGGCCAAAGGAGGTGTTGGCTTTGGGGATGATCAGTGAAATATACCTGCTGGAGCGCGTGCTACGGGGGGGTGTTGTTATCGTGACCAGTGAGCTGAGATACAGCGAGTAAACGCAAGTATTTCCCGTGACTGTGCCTCAAAACCAAATGTTTACCTGGCCCACCACTTCACCCTGGACTTGAACAGCCTTTATGACCAGGTCCACCTACACAAGGCAGCAGTGCCCACCTTCGCCCGGACCCTAAAGGACATCGCTCTCAAACACAGCCCCAACACTTCACACAGGAGCAACAGATCAATAGACACCCCGCCCAGACCAGAGAGACACACTCCCAGACCTGTGGGACCCCCCCCCAGACCTACACATAGAGGACCCACGCTGAGAGGACCTACATCCAGACCACAACACCACCAGCCATATACACACCCCCACCCCAACTAATCAACACCCCCCAAGTCAACCATGCCCACACCCCATTTAGTCCCCCTTAGATCAGACCTATGCCCCTCCTGCCCCCCCCACATGCACCCCACCCCCGCAAAGAGGGCCTCAACATGGAAGTCACACATACGCCCATATGCCCACTATGACAACATAACCAACAAAAACGGGTCAGAACTCCTGCAGCTCTGTCGCACGCTGGGTATGTACATAGTCAATGGTAGGCTTCAAGGGGACTCCTACGGTAGGTACACCTATAGCTCATCTCTTGGCAGTAGTACTGTAGACTACTTTATCACTGACCTCAACACAGAGTCTCTCAGAGCGTTCACAGTCAGCCCACTGACACCCCTATCAGACCACAGCAAAATCACAGTCTACTTGAACAGAGCAATACTTAATCATGAGGCATCAAAGCCAAAGGAACTGAGTAACATTAAGAAATGCTATAGATGGAAGGAAAGTAGTGTGGAAACCTACCAAAAAACAATTAGGGAACAACAAATTCAATCCCTTTTAGACAACTTCCTGGACAAAACGTTTCACTGTAATAGTGAAGGTGTAAACTTGGCAGTAGAAAATCTTAACAGTATATTTGACCTCTCAGCTTCCCTATCAAATATAAAAAATGTCAAGCAGAAAACCAAAGAAAATGAATAACAATGACAAATGGTTTGATAAAGAATGCAAAAACCTAAGAAAGAAATTGAGAAACCTATCCAACCAAAAACATAGAGACCCAGAAAACCTGAGCCTTCACTATGGTGAATCACTAAAACAAGTCCAGTTGTCAGTTCAGTTGTCATCTGAGACATTATGACTGATGACAGGACGACATAAACTGTACCTGGGAAAGTATACACCCTCTAGTTATCAGAGTCACATGGAATTGTTATGCAATTGAAATGTTTGATATTGAAATTGTTTGTTAGGAGATTAAATGTAATTTTAGCTTCCAAATGAGAGAATTGGGTTTTCATAAGGAAAGTGCCCTGCTTGATCAGTGGCCCGCCCCTGTGAAGAGACAGGGGTTATAAACGATGAAACACATCCTTCCCCCTCTCCACTATATAAGCCTTTGACGAAAAGATAACCACATGTTCCAGTACGTGAGGTCTGCAGCCTCTACGTTAGAAGGACACACGTCAAGTACAGAACTAAGCCAACCTCGGCGTGAGCTTTGGTGGCGAATGGTATGAACTTTGAGCTTATTCACTACAGAAGTGATACTTCCTAGCCGTTGAGTTAGCAGCGGCCGCTGTAGACGGGGGCTAGGAAAGGACGGACGACGGATCCAGTCTAACAAACAGACGAAGATACCACCACGTATCCAATTTCCCACCAGAGACATTCTTCCGAGGACAGGAAGATCTGTTGGCCAACCCGGCCAACATCTACGACCAATCTACCGAAGCGCAGCTCAGAGTAAATATTTATTGCATTTTCCTTTTCCAAATGGGCGGTAATTTAGTAATGCATAAGATAATGTATTTACGATAGCATAGCTGCTGTTTCTTTGTTCCTAAGTCTTCCCGCTCTTTCATTCAAGCCCAACCCCCTTTCTTTTGTGTAACCAGCTTTCATACAGGTTCCGTCCACCAGGACGTTTTCTGTATGACATCATTTGTATTCTGTGTATTTGTAATTCTGTGTGATTAGTTTAGGTATTTAGTAAATAAATAATTAAACCCAATTTTGTATTGCTGATTCAACTTATTAGCCAGGGTTCGTGAAGATAACCAAGAATTTACAACTTTCATTATGAGACTGAAAATAAGATAAGGGTTAATATTGACTGCTATCGATGTAAAAGATTACTAAGTATTTTAAGAGTTTATTCGGAAGATAACGGCTCTATAAACGTTCTTCCGTGGTGCCCCGACTTTCTAGTTAATTACATTTACATGATTAGCTTAATCAGGTAATATTAATTACAGAGAAAGGATTTTATAGGTTAGCATGTCATATCACTTAATCCGGCATAGCCAAAGACATGGCATTTGGTGCCCCCTGTGAGGAATCTAAAATAGGATGACGCTTTCATTTTGATTCAGCCTATTTAAAATTGAAAAGCAGATTACATAATATACCAAGTTTATTATATATATTATGGGAATTGTAGACCGGAATTATTGGTGCGTGTGTGCTCTGGAGAATCGCCTCCGTGTTGTGCTCTGACGTAGGCAGTGCTATACAGCATAAGCTATACAGTTCTGTATGAGGGCAGATAAAGCTATCTGAGAAATAGCGCATTTGGCCAAACGCTGGGCTATTTCTGCCTCGCGCGTTTCAGACGCGTGTTGGCTAGGTCATTATTAATTTCTCGAGCGAGGACAAAGCGCCAGCCGATTGAAATTTAGGAGAGATTAGCTTGACCAGCGATAAGTATCTCTCTGTCTCTCTCGCGTTTCGATGCGAGTAGACCACGGTGCATTTCGTTGTTTGCCACGAGTTCCGGTTAAAACATCGTCAAATATCGCCGAAAAGGGTTTGAACATAATACGTTATAAGTAAAACCTTTCCCTTGCCAAGGGAATGCTATGTTGTGCATTTTTCAGGCATAAAGTAGCATTAGCTTGCTCAAGATGCTAAGCTAACAAAAGGGAAAACAGCCATTTTGTTTTGTGCCACATTGTAAATCCTCTGCCTTGCTGAATGGAAGTCCCGCCCTGGGTACTTCCGCTTGATTTCAGCGTGTGCCAGCAGGGACCTCTGAAGAGTCACCAGTACTTTCCTTCAAGAATAATTAGTCAGGTGACACTCAAGTCGTTACTCGTGATATCCAGACGGATATCGATGTCTTATTCAATTGAACTAATAAGTGAAATTGCCAGATTTACATTCTCAAGTGGATCTTTTAAATAATATCCAAATTGATGAGTTTTCTAAATGAGACATTGTAATCTTTTTCCCACATTAACCTAGATGAATAAACCTCTCAGGTTAATTAAAGTTTAAATCCCAAATAGCCTATACAGGTTTGATTTATCATTGAAATTGATCAATCAGTCAAATTTGGTTTTTGCAAAACCCATTCAGTAATCCAGTACTGACAGAAGTCCCGCCCTCGCGGGAATCCCATGTGGCTTCGGCCCAAGGAAGAAGTGTACCATAGTGGGGAGTGTTCCCAACATTTGATCGACTGTTTACACTTATGAAATCCAATCAATGGAGATTGTATGGATTATCGTCTCATTCAATTTAATAAGTTAAATTGTTGAACATACCTTAATGTTCTTCCAATCAAATGAGACACTTCTTAAACTTTGCATATTGACCTGGATGAAGCAACCTCTCAGGTTAATTCAAGTTTAATACCCAGATAGCCTACCCAGGTAGAATTAATCATTGGCATTGATTAATTAATTCAATTTGCTTTTGCAAATTCATTCACGTCCAACTTCCACATTACTGGTACAGTACTGATGGTTTGTCAACATCTATAAATGGAGTAAACTTGTCTTTGCAGCTTCCAATGAATTCCAAACCCAAACATTGAAAAAAATAGTGTAAGCTAAATAATGTGCAAGCTATCAAAGGAGGTGGTCACCACTCCTCCGCTAATTAGTGAACCTCCACCCATAAAAGGATTGATCTCTGACCTCAGCAGCGATACCAACCCTAATTATGCCATTAGTGAAAAAACAGCCGAAATTGCGAACGCTCTCCAAAATCAACCATCAAACACAGGCTTTGTGACGGTTCTCTCCACTTTAGCACTTATGTATCGCCATCAAAGGTTGGCATCAATCCAATACCACAGTGCACAGCTGAAGCACGTGCAAGACATGGCTAACATGAGGGCAAAGGTGGAGAGAACTGAGCAACTATTGACAAAAGCAGGAAATGAAAACATTCTACTAGCCGAGGAACTGCGTTTGAAATCGGAAGAATTAAAATTATTGCAAATACTTATGACGATGAACGAGCACAAACTCTCCAACAAAATCGTCATCTGCAGGAACAACTCGATTTAGCCAAAAGTAAATACGATGTAGTCCACTCCATACTAGATAAATCTGTCGAGTTATCTATAAACAGGAGCGCACAATTTGATAACATGCAGGCAGTTTTGTTGAACGTTACTCAAGGTAACAATGTTCTACTCCAAATTCTGCAGACCAAAGACGATCAGTTAATGAACACAATGACAAAGTTGGATGACAAATCAGCAGAACTTATTGAAGTCGCTGACCAAATGAATGATGAGAGAACTCAGGTGATGAGGATGGAAATATTGATTTCTAAGCAAGCAGAGGAAATCTCATCACTGAATCTCTCGCTCCGTACTCGAGACCTCTATCTGCAAACCATGACAGATAAGTTTGAGACCGAAAGGAGCAGGTGTGACACTCACGTGTCCAAAATTGGTACTCTAAGCGCTCAAGTGGACTCTGCAATGCAGCAGAAGACCACCCTTAGGTACCATCTAGAGGAAGTCCAGAATGGTCACGCTCTACAGCATGACTACCCATCCAAGCAACCGGAGTCCTGTACTCAAAGGAGTGAAGACGATAGGTTTCAGACATTGCCTCCATCATGTGTCCCTCAGTCTTCTCCTCTTGGCCATTCGGCACTGAGTAATATGGAGCCTCTTGGCCAACAAAGCCAAAGCTTGGCTTCTCCTCTTGGCCTGTTGGCCCCAATTTCTCCACAGGATGAAGCCAACCCTCTCCGCCCGCTTGGCGCGGAATACCTTGACAAACTCGTCAAGAATTTCCCCACCTTTGACCCCGTTCCAGGTCAGCCAAACGATACTGAGACGTTCCTAGCTGACATAGAGGACGCGTTGGGTGGCTACCCGAACGCTACGGGTTCTGACAGGGTTTACCTGTTGAAGCGAACGTCGAATATTCAAGGTTCATTTGGTTCATTTGTCTACAACAGCAACACGTGCTAAATGACTAGGCTAAACTTGCCACAGCTTTGAAATTAGAATTCAGTGGTTCTGCGACTCGCAAACACGATAGCTCACTGGCTAACACTGTCAAACAAGCTCGGAACGAACACCCACAAGCTTTCTACCACAGGCTTCGTTCAGCTTACTTTGGCCTACTCACGGAAACAGGAATGGAAGAGCTGTTACCATTCAAACAAATGTTTCTGTCGAACATGTATCCCACCTTCATTACCTACTTGGGCCCTGCAGCCCACGTTGGCTTGCCTATCTTACAACTCAGAGAGCTTGCAAGCACAGCTTTTGAGGCATCAAAAGCTCGCAACACTAAGAGCCCTGACCACTCGGTTTTGAAGTTTGACCAGGAGCACTCACTCCAGTTAGAGGGTGCATTATCAGGTATTGGAGCGTCGAGAGATGACGCACAACAACAGTTTCTACCACGAAACCATGATTCCAATAACCGCCGCGGTCGAAATAACTGTAAAGTACGTCGCCTTCAAAACGACTACCGCTACAATCGACCTGTTCGCTACGTTCCTGCACCTAACCCACACAAAGTGTCAGAGCACAAGGGTAACAAAGGGTTGAAGGACGATCAAAACGTAGACCAATGTTCTCCAGAAGTTCCACTACGTGAAGAACTAAAGCGAGAACAATTTGAGAAAAGGGTAAAAGATAAGTCACAAGGACTAGACGGGGAATTACCGGACACCAGGTCCGCAGAAATTAACACCCATAGCAAGGACGTTAAAGTTCAAATTTCTCCCGCTCTCATTCAAGACCCTATCCAGGGCCCGCTTGATCAAGAAACAAGCCCCGGGCTTTGTCTGTAGACTCTGATACAAAAGTTGCGAAGAAAAAGGTCAAACGCTTCGTTAAAGCCAAGCCCACTCAAAATCGGAAAAGTCAATCTGCTTCCACCTTGAACAGAAAGGGCACATCACGTCGTTGCGAATGACCACTCCACTTTGTGGGGAATATGTCCACTAACCACGAATCTAAACGGCCATACCTGGAAACAGTCCTGGAGTGCTGCTTAACTTATCATGCGCTAATTGATTCGGGTGCGACAATATCACTCATCTCTCAAACATTGTTTGATGATCTCAAAAGGGCTTTGAAGCCAACTAAACGTTGGTTAAAAGTGGAGCGATGCGAAACTACACTTCGAGGGGTCACTCAGACTACCTCGCCTCTCACGTTGAGAGTCATGCTGAAACTACACTTCAAGGACGTATCGCTCGTTCACCCTGTGTATGTTACCAGCCTCGAAACTGTACCCCTGCTACTTGGAGCAGACTTGATGGATCGGTTACTCCCATTGATGGATTGGAAAACCAACCAGGTATGGTCACAGGCCTCAGTGCCTTCTCCACTGACCACACTGTCTTCCCCTAACGCTAGCTGCAACGCAGTCATTCACGAGGGGTATCTGTCGAAAGCACCCCTTGGGAAAAAGACATTTAGAAACCTCTTTGTGCAGAATCCGATCCAAGGAGATATTACGATATCTCGACACATTCCATCAGCCAATCTGATTGACCATTCTTTTCATGATTTCGAGCCAGCTGTCTCTGTGAATGAGCAACTTCCCTCCTCCTTGCAGTCGTGCAATACGGTAGTTGAGATCAAATCAAATCAAATGTATTTATATAGCCCTTCGTACATCAGCTGATATCTCAAAGTGCTGTACAGAAACCCAGCCTAAAACCCCAAACAGCAAGCAATGCATGTGAAAGAAGCACGGTGACTAGGAAAAACTCCCTAGGAAAAACTCCCTAGAAAGGCCAAAAACCTAGGAAGAAACCTAGAGAGGAACCAGGCTATGAGGGGTGGCCAGTCCTCTTCTGGCTGTGCAGGGTGGATATTATAACAGAACATGGTCAAGATGTTAAAATGTTCATAAATGACCAGCATGGTCAACTAATAATAATCATAGTAGTTGTCGAGGGTGCAACAAGCACGTCCGGTGAACAGGTCAGGGTTCCATAGCCGCAGGCAGAACAGTTGAAACTGGAGCAGCAGCACGGCCAGGTGGACTGGGGACAGCAAGGAGTCATCATACCAGGTAGTCCTGAGGCATGGTCCTAGGGCTCAGGTCCTCCGAGAGAAAGACAGAAAGAGAGAAAGAGAGAATTAGAGAGAGCATATTTAAATTCACACAGGACACCGGATAAGACAAGAGAAATACTCCAGATGTAACAGACTGACCCTAGCCCCCCGACACATAAACTACTGCAGCATAAATACTGGACGCTGAGACAGGAGGGATCAGAAGACACTGTGGCCCCATCCGATGATACCCCCGGACAGGGCCAAACAGGAAGGATATAACCCCACCCACTTTGCCAAAGCACAGCCCCCACACCACTAGAGGGATGTCTCCAACCACCAACTTACCGTCCTAAGACAAGTATAGCCCACAACGATCTCCGCCATGGCACAACCCAAGGGGGGGCGCCAACCCAGACAGGAAGACCACGTCAGTGACTCAACCCACTCAAGTGACGCACCCCTCCCATGGACGGCATGGAAGAACACCAGTAAGCCAGTGACTCAGCCCCTGTAAAAGGGTTAGAGGCAGAGAATCCCAGTGGAAAGAGGGGAACCGGCAAGGCAGAGACAGCAAGGGCGGTTCGTTGCTCCAGCCTTTCCGTTCACCTTCACACTCCTGGGCCAGACTATACTTAATCATAGGACCTACTGAAGAGATAAGTCTTCAGTAAAGACTTAGAGGTTGAGACTGAGTCTGCGTCTCTCACATTGGTAGGCAGACCATTCCATAAAAATGGAGCTCTATAGGAGAAAGCCCTACATCCAGCCGTTTGCTTAGAAATTCTAGGGACAATTAGGAGGCCTGCGTCTTGTGACCGTAGCGTACGTGTAGGTATGTACGGCAGGACCAAATCGGAAAGATAGGTAGGAGCAAGCCCATGTAATGCTTTGTAGGTTAGCAGTAAAACCTTGAAATCAGCCCTTGCCTTAACAGGAAGCCAGTGTAGGGAGGCTAGCACTGGAGTAATATGATCAAATTTTTTGGTTCTAGTCAGGATTCTAGCAGCCGTATTTAGCACTAACTGAAGTTTGTTTAGTGCTTTATCCGGGTAGCCGGAAAGTAGAGCATTGCAGTAGTCCAGCCTAGAAGTAACAAAAGCATGGATTAATTTTTCTGCGTCATTTTTGGACAGAAAGTTTCTGATTTTTGCAATGTTACATAGATGGAAAAAAGCTGTCCTTGAAACAGTCTTGATATGTTCTTCAAAAGAGAGATCAGGGTCCAGAGTAACGCCGAGGTCCTTCACAGTTTTATTTGAGACGACTGTACAACCATCCAGATTAATTGTCAGATTCAACAGAAGATCTCTTTGTTTCTTGGGACCTAGAACAAGCATCTCTGTTTTGTCCGAGTTTAAAAGTAGAAAGTTTGCAGCCATCCACTTCTTTATGTCTGAAACACAGGCTTCTAGCGAGGGCAATTTTGGGGCTTCACCATGTTTCATTGAAATGTACAGCTGTGTGTCGTCCGCATAGCAGTGAAATTTAACATTATGTTTTCGAATGACATCCCCAAGAGGTAAAATATATAGTGAAAACAATAGTGGTCCTAAAACGGAACCTTGAGGAACACCGAAATGTACAATTGATTTGTCAGAGGACAAACCATTCACAGAGACAAACTGATATCTTTCCGACAGATAAGATCTAAACCAGGCCAGAACTTGTCCATGTAGACCAATTTGGGTTTCCAATCTCTCCAAAAGAATGTGGTGATCGATGGTATCAAAAGCGGCACTAAGATCTAGGAGCACGAGGACAGATGCAGAGCCTCGGTCTGACGTCATTAAAAGGTCATTTACCACCTTCACAAGTGCAGTCTCAGTGCTATGATGGGGTCTAAAACCAGACTGAAGCGTTTCGTATACATTGTTTGTCTTCAGGAAGGCAGTGAGTTGCTGTGCAACAGCTTTTTCTAAAATTTTTGAGAGGAATGGAAGATTCGATATAGGCCGATAGTTTTTTATAATTTCTGGATCAAGATTCGGCTTTTTCAAGAGAGGCTTTATTACTGCCACTTTTAGTGAGCTTGGTACACATCCGGTGGATAGAAAGCCGTTTATTATGTTCAACATAGGAGGGCCAAGCACAGGAAGCAGCTCTTTCAGTAGTTTAGTTGGAATAGGGTCCAGTATGCAGCTTGAGGGTTTGGAGGCCATGATTATTTTCATCATTGTGTCAAGAGATATAGTACTAAAACACTTTAGTATCTCCCTTGATCCTAGGTCCTGGCAGAGTTGTGTAGACTCAGGACAATGGAGCTTTGGATGAATACCCAGATTTAAAGAGGAGTCTGTAATTTGCTTTCTAATGATCATGATCTTTTCCTCAAAGAAGTTCATAAATTTATTACTGCTGAAGTGAAAGCCATCCTCCATTTGCGAAGGCTGCTTTTTAGTTAGCTTTGTGACAGTATCAAAAAGAAATTTCGCATTGTTCTTATTTTCCTCAATTAAGTTGGAAAAATAGGATGATCAAGCAGCAGTGAGGGCTCTTCGATACTGCACGGTACTGTCTTTCCAAGCTAGTCGGAAGACTTCCAGTTTGGGGTGGCGCCATTTCCGTTCCAATTTTCTGGAAGCTTGCTTCAGAGCTCGTGTATTTTCTGTATACCAGGGAGCTAGTTTCTTATGACAGATGTTTTTAGTTTTTAGGGGTGCAACTGCATCTAGGGTATTGCGCAAGGTTAAATTGAGTTCCTCGGTTAGGTGGTTAACTGATTTTTGTCCTCTGACGTCCTTGGGTAGGCAGAGGGAGTCTGGAAGGGCGTCAAGGAATCTTTGGGTTGTCTGAGAATTTATAGCACGACTTTTAATGCTCCTTGGTTGGGGTCTGAGCAGATTATTTGTTGCGATTGCAAACGTAATAAAATGGTGGTCCGATAGTCCAGGATTATGAGGAAAAACATTAAGATCCACAACATTTATTCCATGGGACAAAACTAGGTCCAGAGTATGACTGTGGCAGTGAGTAGGTCCAGAGACATGTTGGACAAAACCCACTGAGTCGATGATGGCTCCGAAAGCCTTTTGGAGTGGGTCTGTGGACTTTTCCATATGAATGTTAAAGTCACCAAAAATTAGAATATTATCTGCTATGACTACAAGATCCGATAGGAATTCAGGGAACTCAGTGAGGAACACTGCATATGGCCCAGGAGGCCTGTAAACAGTAGCTATAAAAAGTGAGTGAGTAGGCTGCATAGATTTCATGACTAGAAGCTCAAAAGACAAAAACGTCATTGTTTTTTTTTTTGTAAATTGAAATTTGCTATCGTAAATGTTAGCAACACCTCCGCCTTTGCCGGATGCACGGGGGGTATGGTCACTAGTGTAACCAGGGGGTGAGGCCTCATTTAACACAGTAAATTCATCAGGCTTAAGCCATGTTTCAGTCAGGCCAATCACATCAAGATTATGATCAGTGATTAGTTCATTGACTATAACTGCCTTGGAAGTGAGGGATCTAACATTAAGTAACCCAATTTTTAGATGTGAGGTATCACAATCTCTTTCAATAATGGCAGGAATGGAGGAGGTCTTTATACTAGTGAGATTGCTAAAGCGAACACCGCCATTTTTAATTTTGCCCAACCTAGATCGAGGCACAGACACGGTCTCAATGGGGAAAGCTGAGCTGACTACGCTGACTGTGCTAGTGGCAGACTCCACTAAGCTGGCAGGCTGGCTAACAGCTTGCTGCCTGGCCTGCACCCTATTTCATTGTGGAGCTAGAGGAGTTAGAGCCCTGTCTATGTTCGTAGATAAGATGAGAGCACCCCTCCAGCTAGGATGGAGTCCGTCACTCCTCAACAGGCCAGGCTTGGTCCTGTTTGTGGGTGAGTCCCAGAAAGAGGGCCAATTATCTACAAATTCTATCTTTTGGGAGGGGCAGAAAACAGTTTTCAACCAGCGATTGAGTTGTGAGACTCTGCTGTAGAGCTCATCACTCCCCCTAACTGGGAGGGGGCCAGAGACAATTAATCGATGCCGACACATCTTTCTAGCTGATTTACACGCTGAAGCTATGTTGCGCTTGGTGACCTCTGACTGTTTCATCCTAACATCGTTGGTGCCGACGTGGATAACAATATCTCTATACTCTCTACACTCGCCAGTTTTAGCCTTAGCCAGCACCGTCTTTAGATTAGCCTTAACGTCGGTAGCCCTGCCCCCTGGAAAACAGATGAACTTCTCTTGCCCTTCGGACACTTCCGCAAGCACTGCGGCCATCTCAGCAAGAAAAACATTGATGCGCAGAGTACACTCTGCTTCACCCCTTACAATGACACTAATGGCGTCAGTCCAGCAACTGACCCGATGACTCCCACTGGTGAAACACTTTGCGATATCACAGACCGATATCCTCGTCTCAGTTTGCAGGTACTGAAGAGGTTGCCACACGCGGACGCGGTGGTGACTGACAGACCTCGACAGCCACTGAGGGGGTTGAAGCACAAACACCAGGAGATTTGGTTGAAAGGTTACAGCCATTCTCATAATAACGCGGCCACGGACAACTCGTACAAAGGGGTCCGACCTTTTTGTTTGCGCCTTGGACACCAACACCACCCGCTGGTGGGGGGGTCCCGAGACACAAAGGGGGGGAATAGTAGCCCAGACCCATGATGAGCCTCATCGAGGCCGGTGGGGGGGTCGAGACTACGGACAACACCGTACGAGGCCGCCAGAGCATAAATCAAATCTAGTTGTAAACTCCCCTATGAGAACAGTGAGGAGCAGACAGGCCCCTAGACGGGGATTATCTTAGAACACATCTAAGATAGTTCTGAGGTGTACCACGCTGGTCGTAAAGGAAGTCCAGTGGACTTGTCCACCTCCAAATCAAATGGCAACAATAATCATTCCTTGCCATGTGTAGGTTCAACTACAATACAACTAGTAATATGCTCCAATCATGTGTTCCGGTAGATAATATTTCAGAATAAATCGGTAGGACAACTGGACCCCTTGAATACCAGTACCAATACCACAGTCAGTCCAGCAACACTCAGTAAGAGGATTAGTAACCTCACAAGTTAAATTGCTATTGATCACAATTGCTAAGGTCACCAAGCGCAATAATAGCGACATAGGAGTCACTCAGAGTGCAACGCGTGGAGGGGAATCTCCATTGCACTCTTCCAATGGTTAACACATGTCACTAATAAATAGGACCCTCCATTCAGGAGAAAAGTTATTAGAAGTCATGAACCATGATCACACCACGTACGACTGGTCTAATACTTAGAGTACTTCCGTCGTGAGGTTAGCTCCTCCGTGGATAACATAGCTATGAAATAGACTTCATACCTACCGCCACTACAATAGTGGAAGACACAGTGACTTGTAGAAAACTACTACAGACTCCCTTGACACCAATTCTGACTGACCTCCAGGCATTGACCTGAAAATTACCTGACTACGTCAGACTCATTCTGAACAAGTTGTAATCTGCCAGGATACTTGGTTTTCTTCCCTTGACATGCGCGATTGTGTAAGCATAAACGCACATGCACAACGGAACATCCAATTAGGATTTATGCTAGGATCACTTAAGGGTCCAAGCAAAATACCAGCCTTAGTAAAGTTGAACATTTACTTCTAGGCCTTTGACTCTACAGTACTCACCAGTTTTCTAACCAGAAGTCCATAGGTCATCTCTGTAGACTGCCCAAAACTAGTGCCTTACAGCTGTAGACTTATCATATAGTTGTCAACTTAGGATAGTACCCTAAGCGCCACCCCGCAAATTAGGAAAGCCCTAGATATGACATTAGACAATGCCATGATAGGGTCATTTTGCCAAGACCATGGACGTAGATAGAATACAGTCCAATTAGATGATTAAGGTGGCATAACTATTTTGTTTTGTTTATGCTTTCATTCATTTTGTTTCATTTTCTTCGGCACATAGAAAGTGATAGAGCCATAAACAACTCCCCCATACAACCATCAGTTAGTGCCACAACGCCGCTCATTTGGGAGGAAATGTAATGATATATTTCATGAGTGTGTGTGCGTTGTTAACATCTGCCTAAGTTACTGCCCAGATATTCCAGTCTGGACGACCAATCCGGACATCCGCTGCCGAGCCATGGAACGGACATCTTCATTTGCAGAGACCCTACCCGGGTCGACCACCAGAGGGGGGACTGCAATAGCAACCACCAACTGGACATCTACTGCCCAGCCTTGGAGCGGATTTCTTCATTTGCAGACACCCTACCCGGGTCGACCGCCAGATGGGGACCACAACGATGATCCACAACCAGGACAACCCACGTTCATTTTTATGTTGGTTTACAACATGCAGGTTAATCGCAAGATTGAACCCAACATGGGGGGACTGTCATGACGTTGGCCTGTGGGTAAGGTTTATGACCCCCCCATAAATACCTTTCTCCCTTCCCCTCTCTTTCTGACCCTACTGAAGGACTGCTGTCCTGAAGGACTGCTGTCCTGTTAAATATAGAGAGTCTGGGAACATCAAACAAATGGGGAAAGGAACCATATTTTGGTAATAAAACCAGTTGGAAATATGCTTTGGAACGTAATGAGTATGGATGTCAGTTCGGTTGTCATCTGAGACATTATGACTGATGACAGGACGACATAAACTGTACCTGGGAAAGTATACACCCTCTAGTTATCAGAGTCACATGGACTTGTTATGCAATTGAAATGTTTGATATTGAAATTGTTTGTTAGGAGATTAAATGTAATTTTAGCTTCCAAATGAGAGAATTGGGTTTTCATAAGGAAAGTGCCCTGCTTGATCAGTGGCCCGCCCCTGTGAAGAGACAGGGGTTATAAACGATGAAACACATCCTTCCCCCTCACCACTATATAAACCTTTGACGAAAAGATAACCACATGTTCCAATACGTGAGGTCTGCAGCCTCTACTACGTTAGAAGGACACACGTCAAGTACAGAACTAAGCCAACCTCGGCGTGAGCTTTGGTGGCGAATGGTATGAACTTTGAGCTTATTCACTACAGAAGTCATACTTCCTAGCCGTTGAGTTAGCAGCGGCCGCTGTAGACGGGGGCTAGGAAAGGACGGACGACGGATCCAGTCTAACAAACATACGAAGATACCACCACGTTTCCAATTTACCACCAGAGACATTCTTCCGAGGACAGGAAGATCTGTTGGCCAACCCGGCCAACATCTACGACCAATCTACCGAAGCGCAGCTCAGAGTAAATATTTATTGCATTTTCCTTTTCCAAATGGGCGGTAATTTAGAATGCATAAGATAATGTATTTACGATAGCACAGCTGCTGTTTCTTTGTTCCTAAGTCTTCCCGCTCTTTCATTCAAGCCCAACCCCCTTTCCTTTGTGTAACCAGCTTTCATACAGGTTCCGTCCACCAGGACGTTTTCTGTATGACATCATTGTATTCTGTGTATTTGTAATTCTGTGTGATTAGTTTAGGTATTTAGTAAATAAATAATTAAACCCAATTTTGTATTGCTGATTCAACTTGTTAGCCAGTGTTCGTGAAGATAACCAAGAATTTACAACTTTCATTATGAGACTGAAAATAAGATAAGGGTTAATATTGACTGCTATCGATGTAAAAGATTACTAAGTATTTTAAGAGTTTATTCGGAAGATAACGGCTCTATAAACGTTCTTCCGTGGTGCCCCAACTTTCTAGTTAATTACATTTACATGATTAGCTTAATCAGGTAATATTAATTACAGAGAAAGGATTTTATAGGTTAGCATGTCATATCACTTAATCCGGCATAGCCAAAGACACGACAACTGTATATATACATAATTTGACATTTGTAATGTCTTTATTCTTTTGGAACTTCTGTGAGTAATGTTTACTGTTCCTTTTAATTGTTTATCTCACTTTTGTATATTTTCTGCTTCACTTGCTTTGGCAACGTTAACACATGTTTCCCGTGACAATAAAGACCCTTGAATTGAATTGAATCAAAGTCTTATTCAGTCAAACTACTACAGGTGTACTGTTGAGAGAAAGTCTCAGTTAAACTACTACAGGTGTACTGTTGAGGGAAAGTCTCAGTTAAACTACTACAGGTGTAGTGTTGAGGGAAAGTCTCAGTTAAACTACTACAGGTGTAGTGTTGAGGGAAAGTCTCAGTTAAACTACTACAGGTGTACTGTTGAGGGAAAGTCTCAGTTAAACTACTACAGGTGTACTGTTGAGGGAAAGTCACAGTTAAACTACTACAGGTGTACTGTTGAGGGAAAGTCACAGTTAAACTACTACAGGTGTAGTGTTGAGGGAAAGTCTCAGTTAAACTACTACAGGTGTACTGTTGAGGGAAAGTCTCAGTTAAACTACTACAGGTGTACTGTTGAGGGAAAGTCTCAGTTAAACTACTACAGGTGTACTGTTGAGGGAAAGTCTCAGTTAAACTACTACAGGTGTACTGTTGAGGGAAAGTCTCAGTTAAACTACTACAGGTGTACTGTTGAGGGAAAGTCTCAGTTAAACTACTACAGGTGTACTGTTGAGGGAAAGTCTCAGTTAAACTACTACAGGTGTAGTGTTGAGGGAAAGTCTCAGTTAAACTACTACAGGTGTAGTGTTGAGGGAAAGTCTCAGTTAAACTACTACAGGTGTACTGTTGAGGGAAAGTCTCAGTTAAACTACTACAGGTGTACTGTTGAGGGAAAGTCACAGTTAAACTACTACAGGTGTACTGTTGAGGGAAAGTCACAGTTAAACTACTACAGGTGTAGTGTTGAGGGAAAGTCTCAGTTAAACTACTACAGGTGTACTGTTGAGGGAAAGTCTCAGTTAAACTACTACAGGTGTACTGTTGAGGGAAAGTCTCAGTTAAACTACTACAGGTGTACTGTTGAGGGAAAGTCTCAGTTAAACTACTACAGGTGTACTGTTGAGGGAAAGTCTCAGTTAAACTACTACAGGTGTACTGTTGAGGGAAAGTCTCAGTTAAACTACTACAGGTGTACTGTTGAGGGAAAGTCTCAGTTAAACTACTACAGGTGTACTGTTGAGGGAAAGTCTCAGTTAAACTACTACAGGTGTAGTGTTGAGGGAAAGTCTCAGTTAAACTACTACAGGTGTACTGTTGAGGGAAAGTTATCTGACAGTATGCGTGTTATCTTCATCCTCCACCAACCTTTGTCCCAGGTGCTTGCGCAATAGCTGAATACGCAGACACACCCTCTCTCTCTCCTCCTTCTCTCTCTGTGTGTCTCTCAATCTCGCTCTACTTCCTCTTCTTGTGTCCTCTCCAGTCCTGCCCTGCACTGCTTCATTCGTGTCGACTGCCCAGAGTCCGCGAATACAACCCTGCTACAACCACACACACAGAGACGTTGTTTGACATCATCTTATCGTTCCTGTCCACTGGAGGAAGGAGAGGTAGGAGGGAGAGACTGGTTTTGGTTGACATTTCCTTGTTTCTTAGTTGCATTGGGTTTCTTATGGTTTTCTATGGCGTGGTCTTTCCTGTTTGACTGTGTGTCTGTGTCTGTGTCTGTGTCTGTGGCTGTGTGTGTGTGTTTGTGTTTGATCTCTATGCTAATTAAGTGTGATAAGAAAGCACTCTCAGTTCAGTTCCTTGTCAGATACTGGGACTGGGAGGCATTGCAGAAAGGTCTTATAATGCCACGTATCAAGGGCATCAAGAATGTAGGAGTGACAGTATGAGAGGCATAGAGCAATGGAGGCCAATAGAGCAGGAAATGAAGGGTATGCAATGGAACCAGTCTAATGTTGTTGTGCATAGGATCAATCAGAAAGTCCTTCTGGTCCTCTGAGTGTCTCCCACCAAGTGGAAGGAAGATACAAATCTCTACCTATACAAAAATATATACTGTAGGGTTGATTGTATCTGAATCCAATGGTTTTTCCCACTATGTCAACACAGCTAGCGGGCCAGAACAACCATGTAAAGATGAAAGGTAGCCATTATGTGTTTACAAAGTATGTGCCAACACTGACGACCAACATCAGCAGTTAGTTTCCTTGCTCAACTCATTGCTCAACTCAACAAAAGTCGATGCTCAACTTAATATTGACCTAAACGGGCACGATTATAGTAAGATACAACTAAAAACAATTCAGACATTCATCCAGTTTCTGAAATACACTGGGGGTTGAGTTGCTTCGGGGCAAATTTGCCTCCTAGAGTATAGCCTAGGCCTACAATCTAACTTTATCTAACCCAATCTTTCTCACTTTTAACCCTCCCTTCCTGGTTTTACTACAATAGAGTTCCAACCAATCCCTGACAAGAAGAAGACATTCCGATCCCAGCCACATTCCAGAACCCTGTGGAACCCTTGTTGAAGCATGTCCCTGTACAGCTTTGGGCTGGAGCCTCTCTCCTGCCATGCCTGGAATAAGGACAGGACACGTAAGTAGTCCTGCAGTAATACTTAAACCAGTCTGCCCGCATTTCAACACGCACACACACACACACACACGCACACGCACACGCACACGCACACGCACACGCACACGCACACGCACACACACACACACACACACACACACACACACACACACACACACACACACACACACACACACACACACCTCTCTTTCTCCCAGTCTATACCTCCATTAGCTGGCCTGCTGACTCCTCGGATGAGTCCCAAATTCCCTATACAGTGCACTACCTTTTGACCAGGGCCCATAGGGTTCTAGTCATACGTAGTGCACTATGTAGCGAATAGGGTGCCCATTGAGACGCAAACCCCTCGTGTTGCTTGCTGTCTGCAGATGCACTTCCTCTTCCTCCTCTAATTGCTGTCCATTAAAATTGTCTGAAGATCTGGGGAATGTGATTATCAACAGAGGAAATGTAGCAGAGATATAAGGAGCTCCGTACTGTAGTGTGGGCCCAAATGGTACCCTATTCCCTATATAGTGCACTACTTTTGATCAGGACCCAAAGAGCATTATGTAGGGAATAGGGTGCCATTTGGGAGACATTGGACTTCACTCTTCTTCTTCTTCTTCTTTGTCTCCTTTACTAGTCTAACTCAACCCTTTAGTATTCTCTTAAAGTACAAAGATGTAACATGAACATTGTGATTTATCTACAGTATCCTACATTAAACAACTTATCTTTGATGTAGAGAGAAATTGTAGGTAAACATGCTAATCTCGTCTGAAGCCGGATCTCCCTCTATCCAACGTCTATATGCAGTAGCAATTGAGCCTGGGGACAAGGTTAGCAAAATGCTATTGCTACACAGCAAATTGGCCAATGTTACCTAATGTTGATTTTTTTCAGTGTAACATTTCTAGTGTTGTTTCAGGTGTTAAATTAACTCTATTAGTGTAGACAATCCCAGTGTTGATTGTGAGAGTGTGATTGTGCCAGTTTTACCAGAGATCATTATATAATGACTAGAGGCTAACAATGGGAGCCATTGTCCCAAAGGCGGGAAGGCAGGAAGTCTGTTTATCAGTCTGCTCATTAAGCCCACAGAAACACATTGAATTACGCTGTATTCCTGCGTGGACAGATTTTGATGAGAGTGAAATCTCTCGCTTTGCCTCTTCCTCTCTGGTTTTACTCTGTGGAGAGTATAATGTTCCCATCAAAACCATGGCCATCATTATCATATTTCCCAGCATGCTCTACTGCAGGTTGATTTTTTTTTTTAGGATTGTTTTTTGATACCTTTGTTTTTGCTTGTACACTGATTGATTGATTCATATTATGCTACTCAAAGACAAATACCATACCTTTTTCAAATGAATCGAATCACTTAATTTGATTTTTTGCACCCGTTACTGAAATGATTGTTCCCTTTTTAAATGACTTACGTACTCTCCTCACAATGTTGCTCACCCTGGCAGTCATTATGTCTGGGTTCCAATAGGAATTACACATCACTTTGCAAACCAGCATAGTGTGACTTGCAGGTAGAGTTGGCATCATTTCCAGAATTGTCAGAAATCGTGGTTGGAAGATTCCTGGAAATGGGAGGAGAAAATCTGGAATCCTTCAACCAGGATATCTGGGAATTTTGGCCTGTAAACCATGAGTTTCAGGCCTTTTTATTATGGTGAAACTAAGCCTAATTGGTGTAATTGTTAAAAAATACTTTGAGGTGTCATTGCAAACACCATTGGTGAAAACTATATACACTTCCTGGTGTTAAATATGAGGTGTTCTTGCATAACACTAAAAGTGCTAATTTCCTTTAACAGTGATTTAACACTGAAAAGTGTGGACACTTATACACACTGGTCCAGTGTTGAACTGAATTTTCTGTGTATACATATACAATGTACTGTATGTTTCTGTACGTGTTGTATTTGATACATCAATGCATTATAGACATCTCTCATCCACATAATATGCAATGTTGTGTGTGTCTGTGTGCGCTTGCGTGTGTGTGTGTGCCACTGTCAATCAGCATGTTTCTATCCATTACACATTAGTTACATGTTAATCAAGATGATGTAGAGATGTAGAGATGTCTCTCCCCTCAGCAGATATTGCTGTGTATTAGTTGTTGTTAATCAAGATATTGTAGTAACTTAATGGTGTCTATCTCCAGAGATTGCTGTCAGCCCCAACAGCAGTGTGGTGATCATCTATGAGAAGAAGGGGAACGAGTGGGCCAAGATCCACGAGCTGACTGAGCACAGTGGACGAATCACAGGTACCCACATACAATGAGACCCAAATGGCTCCCTATTCCCTACAGTGTACTAGTGCAGACCAGGGCCCTATTCCCTATAGTGTACTAGTGTAGACCAGGGCCCTATTCCCTATAGTGTACTAGTGTAGACCAGCGCCCTATTCCCTATAGTGTACTAGTGTAGACCAGCGCCCTATTCCCTATAGTGTACTAGTGTAGACCAGGGCCCTATTCCCTATAGTGTACTAGTGTAGACCGGGGCCCTATTCCCTATAGTGTACTAGTGTAGACCGGGGCCCTATTCCCTATAGTGTACTAGTGTAGACCGGGGCCCTATTCCCTATAGTGTACTAGTGTAGACCAGGGCCCTATTCCCTATAGTGTACTAGTGTAGACCGGGGCCCTATTCCCTATAGTGTACTAGTGTAGACCGGGGCCCTATTCCCTATAGTGTACTAGTGTAGACCGGGGCCCTATTCCCTATAGTGTACTAGTGTAGACCGGGGCCCTATTCCCTATAGTGTACTAGTGTAGACCAGGGCCCTATTCCCTATAGTGTACTAGTGTAGACCAGGGCCCATAGGCCGTTTGGGACTCAGCCATAGACAGCAAGGAAGTGAAACATCATTGGTTAGTCAGTAACTCCACTGAACACACACACACACACACACACACACACACACACACACACACACACACACACACACACACACACACACACACACACACACACACACACACACAGGATGCTAGCCTGAACATGTTGCATCATGGGATTCCAACTGCATCATTCTCTTCATTGTCTCCTTCTCCTAAAAACCTTCCAGGCATCGACTGGGCTCCGGATTCGAACCGCATCGTGACGTGTGCATCGGACCGTAATGCGTACGTGTGGACCCTGAAGGACAAGGTGTGGAAGCCCACTCTGGTGTTGGTGAGGATCAACCGGGCTGCTACCTTTGTCAAGTGGTCCCCTCTGGAGAATAAGTTTGCCCTGGGCAGCGGAGCTCGCCTCATCTCTGTCTGCTACTTCGAGAAGGAGAACGACTGGTGAGAGACACGGAACACATTCAGACAGACAGACAGACAGACAGACAGACAGACAGACAGACAGACAGACAGACAGACAGACAGACAGACAGACAGACAGACAGACAGACAGACAGACAGACAGACAGACAGACAGACAGACGGACGGACGGCCGGTCAGTCAGTCAGCCAGCCGCTCGCTCACTCACTCACTCACTCACTCACTCACTCACTCACTCACTCACTCACTCACTCACTCACTCACTCACTCACTCACTCACTCTTTCACTCTCACTGTACCCTCTTACTAATACTGTTACTACAGTAGTACACTATAGGCTGGAAGTGAGGCACCATTTGAGATGTTCCCAGAAATAATCTACTGTGACCTTTCCCCTCTGACCTGTTATGGCTCAGTAGCGTCTTGAGATTTGTCCAGTATGAATCTATTGCAACCTTTGACCTTTGAGACCTCTGTGACCTCTGGCCCCTGCAGGTGGCTCAGTAAGCACATAAAGAAGAGCATCCGGTCCACAGTGATGTGTCTGGACTGGCACCCCAACAACATCCTGCTGGCTGCTGGGTCCTCTGACTTCCACTGCAGGTCAGAACCAACAGATAGTAACTGTCTCTAAGGCTTCCACTGCAGGTCAGAACCAACAGATAGTAACTGTCTCTAAGGCTTCCACTGCAGGTCAGAACCAACAGATAGTAACTGTCTCTAAGGCTTCCACTGCAGGTCAGAACCAACAGATAGTAACTGTCTCTAAGGTTTCCACTGCAGGTCAGAACCAACAGATAGTAACTGTCTCTAAGGCTTCCACTGCAGGTCAGAACCAACAGATAGTAACTGTCTCTAAGGCTTCCACTGCAGGTCAGAACCAACAGATAGTAACTGTCTCTAAGGCTTCCACTGCAGGTCAGAACCAACAGATAGTAACTGTCTCTAAGGCTTCCACTGCAGGTCAGAACCAACAGATAGTAACTGTCTCTAAGGCATCCACTGCAGGTCAGAACCAACAGATAGTAACTGTCTCTAAGGCTTCCACTGCAGGTCAGAACCAACAGATAGTAACTGTCTCTAAGGCTTCCACTGCAGGTCAGAACCAACAGATAGTAACTGTCTCTAAGGCTTCCACTGCAGGTCAGAACCAACAGATAGTAACTGTCTTTAAGGCTTCCACTGCAGGTCAGAACCAACAGATAGTAACTGTCTCTAAGGCTTCCACTGCAGGTCAGAACCAACAGATAGTAACTGTCTTTAAGGCTTCCACTGCAGGTCAGAACCAACAGATAGTAACTGTCTCTAAGGCTTCCACTGCAGGTCAGAACCAACAGATAGTAACTGTCTCTAAGGCTTCCACTGCAGGTCAGAACCAACAGATAGTAACTGTCTCTAACGCTTCCACTGCAGGTCAGAACCAACAGATAGTAACTGTCTCTAAGGCTGTTGATGCTATTGTTTGGCTGATTCTTATTTATTCAACCTTTAGCTAGGTAATTATCGGGTCAGATTATTTATTTTCTAATGCTTGGTCAAGGAGCTGTTACAAAAATATGACAATATAATTACATCTGCACAGCACTTCTGCTTGATAAACCCTGCACCACCTTGGAATTGAATCTGATGTCATTTCGCAAACAATTCTGCCATAGTTTAGTGTTTTCCCACAACAGGTTTCTTTACCAAGCAATCTTAGAAAAGAGGTGCTATCTAGACTCTAAAAGGGTGATTCGGCTGTCAAGTGGAACCCAAAATGGTTCTTCTATGGGGACAGCTGAAGAACCCTTTTTTCTAGGTGTGAGTCATAATATCGTGGTTGAATTTTTTATACCGATGTATATGCCGTCTGTTATTACTATAACAGTATTTAAAAATACTCTCTCACACGTTCTATCTCTCTCTTTGTGATAAAAATAAGCAGGTAATGTTGTGCGAGCCGGGTCGGCCTATAGTGATACAAACATGACAATTCCCAAATTCTCTTCATGCAGGATCTTCTCTGCCTACATCAAGGAAATCGAGGACAAGCCAGGCCCGACAGCGTGGGGGGCTAAGATGCCATTTGGGGAGATGCTGCTGGAGACCAAGGACTGTGGAGGTTGGGTACACAGTGTCTCCTTCTCCCCCAGCGGAGACCACCTGGCCTGGGTCGCTCACAACAGCAGCATCAGTGTGGCTGACGCCACCCAGGGGAAAGAGTGAGTGAAAGAGTGAAGGGATAAAAGAGTGAAGGGGTGAAAGAGTGAAGGGATGAAAGAGTGAAAGAGTGAAGGCGTGAAAGAGTGAAGGGGTGAAAGAGTGAAGGGGTAAGAGTGAAGGGGTGAAAGAGTGAAGGGGTGAAAGAGTGAAGGGGTGAAAGAGTGAAGGGATGAAAGAGTGAAGGAGTGAAAGAGTGAAGGAGTGAAAGAGTGAAGGAGTGAAAGAGTGAAGGGATGAAAGCGTGAAAGAGTGAAGGGGTGAAAGAGTGAAGGGGTGAAAGAGTGAAAGAGTGAAGGGGTGAAAGAGTGAAGGGGTGAAGGGGTGAAAGAGTGAAGGGGTGAAAGAGTGAAAGGATGAAAGAGTGAAGGGGTGAAAGAGTGAAGGAATGAAAGAGTGAAGGAGTGAAGAAGTGAAAGAGTGAACAGGTGAAAGAGTGAAGCGGTGAAAGAGTGAAGGAGTGAAAGAGTGAAGGGATGAAAGAGTGAAAGAGTGAAGCGATGAAAGAGTGAAGGAATGAAAGAGTGAAGGGGTGAAAGAGTGAAGGGGTGAAAGAGTGAAAGAGTGAAGGGGTGAAAGAGTGAAGGGGTGAAAGAGTGAAGGAGTGAAAGAGAGAAGGGATGAAAGAGTGAAAGAGTGAAGGCGTGAAAGAGTGAAGGGGTGAAAGAGTGAAGGGGTGAAAGAGTGAAGGGGTGAAAGAGTGAAGGGATGAAAGAGTGGAAGAGTGAAGGGGTGAAAGAGTGAAGGGATGAAAGAGTGAAGGGGTGAAAGAGTGAAGGAGTGAAAGAGTGAAGGGATGAAAGAGTGAAAGAGTGAAGGGGTGAAAGAGTGAAGGGATGAAAGAGTGAAGGAGTGAAAGAGTGAAGGAGTGAAAGAGTGAAGGGATGAAAGCGTGAAAGAGTGAAAGGGTGAAAGAGTGAAGTGTGAAAGAGTGAAGGAGTGAAGAAGTGAAAGAGTGAACGGGTGAAAGAGTGAAGCGGTGAAAGAGTGAAGGAGTGAAAGAGTGAAGGAGTGAAGAAGTGAAAGAGTGAACGGGTGAAAGAGTGAAGCGGTGAAAGAGTGAAGGAGTGAAAGAGTGAAGGGATGAAAGAGTGAAAGAGTGAAAGAGTGAAAGAGTGAAGGGGTGAAAGAGTGAAGGGGTGAAAGAGTGAAGGGATGAAGGGGTGAAAGAGTGAAAGAGTGAAGGGGTGAAAGAGTGAAGGAGTGAAAGAGAGAAGGGATGAAAGACTGAAAGAGTTAAGGGGTGAAAGCGTAAAAGAGTGAAGAGGTGAAAGAGTGAAAGTGTGAAAGAGTGAAGGGATGAAAGAGTGAAAGAGTGAAGGGGTGAAAGAGTGAAAGTGTGAAAGGGTGAAAGAGTGAAGGGATGAAAGAGTTAAAGAGAGAAGGGGTGAAAGAGTGAATGTGAAAGGGACAAATTATAAGGCAGACGCTACCCAGGGGAAAGAGTGAGTAGCTATCACTGACAGAAAGGGTCCTTCTCAGTCTTTTCCTCCACTACTGGTGTCCTCTCGCCTCACCTCCTGAAAATGGAAAAGGGAAGCCATTAGAGCCTTGGAGGAGATCCTTGAAAAGGAACCTTGGGTCCTTCTGATGTTCCGAGGAAGAGGCTAGGAGAAGGGATGTGAGGAATCTTTCATTTAGAAATTCACACAAAGAGAGGAACATGTCATTGACCCCTGACTCTTGATCTCTGACCTTGTGTCGATTGACAGGGTGACTCAGCTGACAACGGACCGCCTACCTCTAGTGAGCGTGCTCTATGTCAGCCCCACAGAGATGGTTGCCGCGGTAAGAAAACACACCTCTCTCACTCTCTTCATTTGTGACCGACCAGAACCATAGCAAGGTTACTCAACATGTGAGCCTAGTTCACTGAACCACTTCCACCTGTGGGAGTTCATTGAAGAAATACACTGTCCCAGATGGAACACTGTCCCCTATATATAGGCTTTACAGGATCCCTTGTGGCATGGTATCCTACAGTTTGCTCCTATCGGTCCTGGTCAAAAGCAGTGCATTATATAAAGGCAATAGGGTTCCATTTGGGACTCAGCCATAAGGCAATATCATACATACCCTGCATACCTAATGTCTAAACCCTCTATGTTCCTATCATACATACCCTGCATACCTAATGTCTAAACCCTCTATGTTCCTATCATACATACCCTGCATACCTAATGTCTAAACCCTCTATGTTCCTATCATACATACCCTGCATACCTAATGTCTAAACCCTCTATGTTCCTATCATACATACCCTGCATACCTAATGTCTAAACCCTCTATGTTCCTATCATACATACCCTGCATACCTAATGTCTAAACCCTCTATGTTCCTATCATACATACCCTGCATATCTAATGTCTAAACCCTCTATGTTCCTATCATACATACCCTGCATACCTAATGTCTAAACCCTCTATGTTCCTATCATACATACCCTGCATATCTAATGTCTAAACCCTCTGTTTCAGGGCCATGACTGCTGTCCATTTCAGTTCTCCTATAAGGGCCCAGGCAGTCTGAAGTTTGTTAAGAAGCTGGACATCCCCAAGCAGACCTCTAGGGGCAGCATGTCCGCCATGCAACACTTCCGCAATCTGGATAAGAAAGCTACTGATGATGAGAGCAACGAGCTGGGCTGCCTGCACCAGAACAGCATCACGTGAGGAGAGAGGGAGTGTGTGTGTGTTGTATGTGTGTTGTGTGTTGTGTGTGCCACATACACGTGTTTAGCAGATGTTATTGCGGGTGTAGCGAAATGCTTGTAAGTATACTGAATCTCTCTGCTCCTGTGTCTCCATCCAGTCAGCTGTGTATCGTGTCAGGAACTAAGGCCCACGTGGACAAGTACAGCAGTGTGGGTCTGGACGGAGCTATGGTCCTCTGGGACTTCAAGGTACTGCCTACATACACCACATATACAGCAGTATGTGGACACCCTGTCAAATGAGTAGATTTGGCTATTTCAGCCACACCCGTTGCTGACAGGTGTATAAAATCGAGCAGACAGCCATGCAATCTCCATAGACAAACATTGTCAGTAGAATGGCCTTACTGAAGAGCTCAGTGACTTTCAACATGGCACCATCATAGGATGCCACCTTTCCAACAAGTCAGTTTGTCAAATTTCTGACCTGCTAGAGCTGCCCTGGTCAACTGTAAGTGTTGTTATTGTGAAGTGGAAACGTCTAGGAGCAACAACGGCTCAGCTGTGAAGTGGTAGGCCACACAAGCTCACAGAACGGGACCGCCGAGTGCTGAAGCATGTAAAAATCGTTTGTCCTCAGTTGCAACACTCACTACCGAGTTCCAAACTACCTCTGGAAGCAACGTCAGCACAATAACTGTTCGTTGGGAGCTTCGTGAAATGGGTTTCCATGGCCGAGCAGCTGCACACAAACCTAAGATCACTGTGCACAGTACCAAGTGTCAGCTGGAGTGGTGTAAGGTTTGCAGCCATTGGACTCTGGAGCAGTGGAAACACGTTCTCTGGAGTGATGAATCACGCTTCACCATTTGGCAGTTCGACGGATGAATCTGGGTTTGGCGGATGCCAGGAGAACGCTACCTGCCCCAATACATAGTGCCAACTGTAAAGTTTAGTGGAGGAGGAATAATGGATTCGGGCTAGGCCCCTTAGTTCCAGTGAAGGGAAATCTTAACGCTACAGCATACAATGACATTCTAGAGGATTCTGTGCTTCCAACTTTGTGGCAACAGTTTGGGGAAGGCCCTTCCTGATTCAGCATGAAAATGCCCTCGTGCAAAGCGAGGTCCATACAGCAATGGTTTGTTGAGATCGATGTGGAAGAACTTGACTGGCTTGCAAAGAGCCCTGACCTCATACCATCAAGCCAGGCCTAATCGCCCAACATCAGAGCCCGACCTCACTAATGCTCTTGTGGCTGAATGTAAGCAAGTCCCCGCAGCAATGTTCCAGCCTTCCCAGAAGAGTGGAGGCTGTTGTAGCAGCAAAAGGGGGACCAACTCCATATTAATGCCCATGATTTTGGAATGAGATGTTTGACGAGCAGGTGTCCATATACTTTTGGCACATGACATGACATTCAGAGACTCAGGAACCAATGGAGATTCAGTACTCTACTCAGAGATCAATTCAAAGGCACAGGGTGCGTCTGAAATGGCACCCTCATCCATATTGTTATGAAATTATGTCTAGGAGTCCTAGTCCTAGCTACATGGTCTGTAACCTGACTCATTATGTCTAGGAGTCCTAGTCCTAGCTACCTGGTCTGTAACCTGACTCATTATGTCTAGGAGTCCTAGTTACATGGTCTGTAACCTGACTCATTATGTCTAGGGGTCCTAGTTACATGGTCTGTAACCTGACTCATTATGTCTAGGGGTCCTAGCTACATGGTCTATAACCTGACTCATTATGTCTAGGAGTCCTAGCTACATGGTCTGTAACCTGACTCATTAAGTCTAGGGGTCCTAGCTACATGGTCTGTAACCTGACTCATTATGTCTAGGAGTCCTAGTCCTAGCTACATGGTCTGTAACCTGACTCATTATGTCTAGGAGTCCTAGCTACATGGTCTGTAACCTGACTCATTATGTCTAGGGGTCCTAGTCCTAGCTACATGGTCTGTAACCTGGCTCATTATGTCTAGGGGTCCCAGCTACATGGTCTGTAACCTGACTCATTATGTCTAGGGGTCCCAGCTACATGGTCTGTAACCTGACTCATTATGTCTAGGAGTCCTAGCTACATGGTCTGTAACCTGACTCATTATGTCTAGGAGTCCTAGTCCTAGCTACATGGTCTGTAACCTGACTCATTATGTCTAGGAGTCCTAGCTACATGGTCTGTAACCTGACTCATTATGTCTAGGGGTACTAGCTACATGTAACCTGACTCATTATGTCTAGGGGTACTAGCTACATGTAACCTGACTCATTATGTCTAGGGGTACTAGCTACATGTAACCTGACTCATTATGTCTAGGGGTCCTAGCTACATGGTCTGTAACCTGACTCATTATGTCTAGGAGTCCTAGTCCTAGCTACATGGTCTGTAACCTGACTCATTATGTCTAGGGGTACTAGCTACATGTAACCTGACTCATTATGTCTAGGGGTCCTAGCTACATGGTCTGTAACCTGACTCATTAAGTCTAGGGGTCCTAGCTACGTGGTCTGTAGCCTGAGCTGATGTGGGTATAGATGTGAGAAGTCAGCGTATTCAGCCAGATGTTGAAGGTACCCAGGATACAGCAACTTACCGAGATCAGGGCTAGCTCTATCTGGACCTCTTGGTCTGCCAGTCTAAGCAGATTATTCACATGTTCATGGTGACAAAGTAAATATGTACAGAAACCACACTACAAAAATATATGCCCAACTAAAGAGGTTTTCTAACACAACAAAAACAAATCCAATCCGGCTGAGAGGCTTCTGTCCTCCTCTCTCTCCCGGACTGCCAATCACCTTCATTGGCTGCACCTGATGTGCTTATCAAGGCTTAGCTCAGCAACTAGACCCGGCTGCTGCCCCCTGGGGGAAGGAGTGTGGAAGTGTATCCTGGATAGTGTGTTTGCCTATGTTCCAACACTAACCTTTCCCCCATACCATTACACAGCATAGTGCACTACTGTTGACCAAAGCCTTATGGGTAAAACTCAGGCTGTTCTACTCTGTTTATATGACATGTATTAACCTGTTTTTCTTCTTCTCTCTGTTTTCCCTGCAGCACTGAGTTCATGGAGGTTGCTAGAGCCATATGCTGTGTCTTGCCATCTGTGCGGTCAGCATCACTCCAGCTGACCATGGGACTCACCACTACCAGTTGTTATTAACATCTACATTAAGCAGTTAGTCTCACCAGGGTTGGGGTCAATTCCATTTCAATTCCAGTCAATTCGGAAAGTAAACCAAATTCCAATTCCGATTAAAAAAAAATGTTCCTCATTGAAAAGCATTGAAGAGAATTGGAATTTCAGTGTACTTTCTGAATTGACTGGAATTGAAATGGAATTGACCCCAACACAGAGTCACACCACTGTCAGGTGACCTGTTATTTTACACAGATAGATGTGTTATCATGTGTATTCATTTTCATCTGGAACAGAAGACGCTTCTGCAGCTTCAAGATGTTTTGCAATAAATCATGTTGCTTTGTGCTGGGTTTCAATCAATTAATCAATATTTTTGAGTAAATTAAAATGCTTTCTACAGATTCTGGTGGACTGAGTTTTCATATTGTACTGTGATAAAGGAACTCACATCCAAGTGGAACGTTTGGTGCATATTTCTAATACTGTAATAAGACATATTATAATATAAATCATAATGTCCATCCCTGGCTGAGTGCTACACTTCAACAAGGTATTGTGTCTATGGCAGTATGGCTACAGTGAATCTACACTCCGGAACTGTTATAAATGGTACAAAGTACAATATAAATATACAAAATACAAAGTAGCATGTGTAAGCAAAAGGCTGCTGCAGGTGCTTGAGGGTCGCTCAAGGAGAAGTCAAGGAAGGTCAATGTTTTGCCAGCTGTTACTACTGTGAATTAATAGCTTTTCTTGTCTATCTCCGCCCACTGTGACCTCCGCCCTCTGTGACCACCGCCCACTGGTTTGAGTTCTCCATGAATAACAACATGCAGAGCTACTAGCTACTAGAGAGGAAGAGGCGGAGCCAGAGGGTTTACTCACGTCAAAGTCTGTCCACGGGGAATACGGCGTTATTCACTGTGTTTCTATAGGTTTAACAAGCACATCGATAGATAGCTTGTCACCTGACTTCCCGCATTTGGGACAACAACTCATTATATACAGTATCTCTCCTACTACTGCATAGATTTAAACTAGGGGCGTTACCCGACCTCCCTTTCCCCAAGAGGAGCCAATCAAGACAAACCTTTTTTTCCACCTGACCATAGATAATGATAGATAAAGCACTGAGTATGCAAATCATTTAAGAACACCTGCTCTGTCCATGACATAGACTGACCAGGTGAATCCAGGTGAAAGATATGATCCCTTATTGATGTCACTTGTTAAATCCACTTCAATCAGTGTAGATGAAGGGGAGGAGACAGGTTAAAGAAGGATTTTTAAGCCTTGAGACAATTGAGACATGGATTGTGTATGTGTTCCATTCAGAGGGTGAATGGGAAAGACAACATATTTAAGTGCCTTTGAATGGGGTAGGGTATTAGGTGCCAGGCGCACCGGTTTGTGTCAAGAACTGCAACGCTGCTGGGTTTTTCATGCTCAACAGTTTCCCGTGTGTATCAAGAATGGTCCACCACCCAAAGGACATCCAGCCAACTGGACACAACTGTGGGAAGCATTTTAGTCCACATGGGCCAGCATCCCTGTGGAACCCTTTCAACACCTTGTAGAGTCCATGCCCCGACGAATTGAGGCTGTTCTGAGGGCCAACTCAACATGACGAAGGTGTTCCTAATGTTTGGTATACTCAGTGTATGCAGTAGTTATTAAGCAATAAGGCCCGAGGGGGTGTGGTATATGACCAATATACCACGGCTAAGGGCTGTTCTTATCATGATGCAATGCAGAGTGGCTGGATACAGCCATTAGCTGTGGTATATTTGCCATATACCACAAACCCCCGAGGTGCCTTATTGCTATTATAAACTGGTTACCAACGTAATTACAGCAGTAAAAATACATGTTTTGTCATACCCGGTCTGATTTACCACATCTTTCAGCCAATCAGCATTAAGGGTTCAAACCACCTAGTTTATAATTCCCATTATAGCATCTGTGTGTTTGGGGCAGCGCCATTGAGGCAATCTCCATTTTGAAGTAGTACATTGAGGGAGGGATCAGCCAATGAATTTGGAAGTCCCACCCAGTTGACTACATTAATATGGTGGAAGCCAAGAATGTCTATTATTTAGTCAAGTGACCGCTCTAACAATGGAAATACATGTCTTCAAAGATGGAAGGCAGGCGGGAGGAGGCGAGATCAGGTGGGACCATTCTAGCCAATGAGAGGGCAGATACACATGTGAACAGGCCATAGAGATCGACAGAGGACTCGTCTTTGTACCTGTGCCATTAAGATGTAAAGACGACGCTGCAGTAAAGCCTTTTCATGGGCTCCAGACCAATTCGGATATTTAGTCTGTTTTTTTTCTTCCCCCGCTGATCTTAACTTTTTATTTTACATAATGTCTCCGCCTTCATTTCCTATGACCGAAAACAGCTTCTGGACATCTGAACAGTGATCACTAACCTACAATGTGGATGACAGTTTTCTACTTCAACGAGTTGGCAGCTCTGGACGTTCTGCTTCCTCCGGACCAGGCCCTAATTCCCCCAGGAACTCGGAAAAGGAAGTGACGGCGCAAGAAGAGGCAGAAGAGTCGGCATCCTGACGAGACTACGTTGGCGTGAAAATAAACCGCCTATACACTCCATTCTATTGGCGAACGTACAGTCACTGAAGAACAAGCTGGACGAGTTCCGTTAGAGACTATCCTATCAACGTGACCTGAACAGCTGTAATATTGTGTGATTTTCTGAGTCGTGGCTGAACAAGGACATGGATAATATACATCTAGCTGGTTTTTCCATACATCGTCAAGACCGGATGGCAGCCTCGGGTAAAGATGAGGGGGGGGAGTCTCTTTATTAGCTGGTGCGTGAACTCTAATGTTAAGGAAGTCTTGAGTTGTTTTGCTTGTGTGAGTTAGAATACCTCATGATAAGCTGCAGACCATACTATTTACCAAGAAAGTTTGCTTCTATATTTTTTCGTAGATATCTATTTACCACCACAAACCGATGCTGGCACTAAGATTGTATTCAATGAGCTGTATAGGACCAAAAGCAAACAACAAAATGCACATCCAGAGGCGGCACTTCTCGTTCATCGTGATTTTAATGCAGGGAAACTGAAATATGTTTTACCTCATTTCTACCAGCATTTCACTTGTGCAACTAACTCTAGATAACCTTTACTCCACACACAGAAATGCATACAAGGCTCTCCCCTGCCCTCCCTTTGGCAAATCTGATCATAACGCCTGATTCCTCCTGATTCCTGTTTCCAAGCAAAAACTAAAACAGGAAGTACCAGCGATGCGTTCAATACTGAAGTGGTGGAATAAAGTGGATGCTAAGCTACAGGACAGTTTCGCTAGCACAGACTGGAATATGTTCTGGGATTCATCTGATAACATTGAGGAGTTTACCACATCAGTCACAGGCTTCATTAATAAGTGCATTGATGACGTCATCCCCACAGTGTACCGTACGAACATATCCCAACCAGAAGCCATGGATTACAGGCAACATCCACACTGAGCCAAAGGCTAGAGCTGCCGCTTTCAAGGAACGGAAATCCTGCTACGACCTCCGATGAGTCATCAAACAGGCAAAGTCTCAATATAGGACTAAAATCGGATCACGCTATGTCGGCTATTATGCTCGTCTGATTTGGGAGGGCTTGCAAACTATCACGGATTACAAAGGGAAACCCAGCCGCGAGCTGCCCAGTTATGCAAGCCTACCAGACAAGCTAAATGCCTTCTATGCTCGCTTTTAGGCAAGCAACACTGAACCATGCATAAGAGCACCACCTGTTCCGGACGACTGTGTGATCTCGCTCTCTGTAACCGATGTGAGTAAGACCTTCAAGGCCGTGAGGCCAGACAGATTACCAGGATGCATATTCAGAGCATGTGCTGACCAGCTGGCAAGTGACTTCACTGACATTTTCAACCTCTCCCTGACCCAGTCTGTAATATCTACATGTTTCCAACACACCACCATAGTCCCTGTGCCCAAGAACGTCAAGGTAACCTGTCTAAATGACTATCTCCCTGTAGCACTTACATCTGTAGCCATGAAATGCCTTCAAAGGCTGGTCATGGCTCACATCAACACCATCATCCCAGACACCCTGGACCCAATCCAATTCGCATACCGCCCCAACAGATCCATAGATGACACAATCTCTATCACACTCCACACTGCACTCTCCCACCTGGACAAGAGGAACACCTATGTGAGAATGATGTTCATTGACAACAGCTCAGCGTTCAACACCATAGTGCCCTCCAAGCTCATCACTAAGCTCAGGACCTGGGACTGAACACCTCCTTCTGCAACTGGATACAGGACTTCCTGATGGGCCGCCCGCAGGTGGTGATGGTAGGCAACAACACATCCGCCACGCTGAGCCTCAACATGAGGCCCCTCAGGGGTGCGTGCTTAGTCCCCTCCTGTATTCCCTGTTCACCCATGGCCACGTACGACTCCAACACCATCATTAAGTTTGCTGACAACACAACAGTGTTGTGATCAACGACAACGATGAGACAGCCTATAGGGAGGAGGAAAGTGACCTGGCAGTGTTGTGCCAGGACAACAACCTCTCCCTCAACATCAGCAAGACAAAGGAGCTGATTGTAGACTGCAGAAAACAGATGGCTGAGCATGCCTCTATTCACATCGACGGAGCTGTAGTGGAGTGGGTCGAGAGCTTCAAGTTCCTCTGTGTCCATGTCACTAAGGAATTAATCTGGTCCACACACACACCAAGACAGTCGTGAAGAGGTCACGACAACGCCTCTTCCCCCTCAGGAGGCTGAAAAGATCTAGCATCGGCCCTTAGATCTTCAAAAAGCTCTACAGCGGCACCATTGAGAGCATCTTGACTGGCTGCATGCATCACCGCTTGATATGACAACTGCTTGGCATCCGGCCTCAAGTCGCACCAGAGGGTAGTGAGAACGGCCCAGTAGATCACTGGGGCAGAGCTCCCTGCCATCCAGGACCTCTATACCAGGCGGTGTCAGAGGAAGGCCCTAAAAATTGTCAAAGACTCCAGCCACCCAAGTCATAGACTGTTTTCTCTAATACCTCATGGCAAGCGGTACCGATGCACCAAGTCTGGAACCAACAGGACCCTGAACAGCTTCTACCCCCCAAGCCATAAGACTGATAAATAGTTAACCTATAGCTACCTGGACTATCCGCATTTAACCTTTTTGCAACTCTTTTGACTCATCACATACGCTGCTGCTATTGTTTATTATCTATCCTGTTGCCAAGTCAATTTACCCCTACCTACGTATACATATCTTGCTCAATTACCTCGTACCCCTGCACATCGACTTGGTACTGGTAACCCGTGTATATAACCAAGTTATCATTGACTGGGTACTGGTAACCCGTGTATATAGCCAAGTTATCATTGACTCTGTACTGGTTCCCCGTGTATATAACCAAGTTATCATTGACTGGGTACTGGTAACCCGTGTATATAACCAAGTTATCATTGACTGGGTACTGGTAACCCGTGTATATAGCCAAGTTATCATTGACTGGGTACTGGTAACCCGTGTATATTGCCAAGTTATCATTGACTGGGTACTGGTAACCCGTGTATATTGCCAAGTTATCATTGACTGGGTACTGGTAACCCGTGTATATAACCAAGTTATCATTGACTGGGTACTGGTAACCCGTGTATATAGCCAAGTTATCATTGACTCTGTACTGGTTCCCCGTGTATATAACCAAGTTATCATTGACTGGGTACTGGTAACCCGTGTATATAACCAAGTTATCATTGACTGGGTACTGGTAACCCGTGTATATAGCCAAGTTATCATTGACTGGGTACTGGTAACCCGTGTATATAGCCAAGTTATCATTGACTGGGTACTGGTAACCCGTGTATATAGCCAAGTTATCATTGACTGGGTACTGGTAACCCGTGTATATAACCAAGTTATCATTGACTGGGTACTGGTAACCCGTGTATATAACCAAGTTATCATTGACTGGGTACTGGTAACCCGTGTATATAACCAAGTTATCGTTACTCATTGTATATTTATTCCTCATGTTATTATTTTTCTATTATTTTTCTCTCTGCATTGTTTGGAAGGGCCCATAAGGAAGCATTTCATTGTTAGTCTACACCTGTTGTTTACGAAATATGTGACAAATCAAATTTAATTTGATTATAGAATCTATGACAGCTTGGGCAGCACCATGAGGCTATCTCCATTTTAAAGTAGTCAATTAAATTTTTCTTCATTGGCTGATTGCTCCCAACTCATAGGAACCCCCACCCAGTTGACTACTTTAAGTGGTGGAAGCCCTCAATGGCAATGTCCATGCTAAAACGGGTTATATCCATGATGAGTCCTCTATCTGAGTCCTCTATCTATCTCTGGAAAACAGGCACAACTCCGATATAAAGTATTTTTTTCAAAGTTAGGCTTATTTTCGTGGACAGATTTTGGGCGGAGTAAAACCTCTTGCTTCGCATCTTCCCCTCTGCCACTGCCCATGCTAAAATAGATTTTTGGCCACTACAGGCCTCTATCATTCTCTATGCACCTGACCAATCAGAATCGAGCCGACGACAACATTGAATTTCGCTTTTAGCCAACTGGGACGGGAAATCCGAGTGACGCAACAAGCTGTCAGCTGTTCTTGTTTTGCTTCGTTTTTTTCCCTTCTTTCTCCAGAGTGTCTGATCTCTTCTGTAATAAATAAGAACATTTATGGAACTCAGATTTGGATTCTAAAAACACCGGAAATAAGGAGTTCAAAACACTCAGGCCTATGATTAGATCGGTTTATTGTTAAAAAGGCGATCGAGATTTCTTCTCAGCTGGATCCTCAATCCGACGCTATCGTGCCAAGAGGCAAAGCCGATCCCAGGCCTCCGATCCAGGGCGGAGGGAGGGAAAGAGGTCGCTGGGAATCGGGATGGAGACGGGAGAGGGAGCAGACGGTCCTAGCGGACCGGGTGAACCAGGAGCCGGGCCGGGGACAGAGCTGACGGGGCTTGGCTGCGCCTCTTTCAACCAAGACTCCACGTAAGCGCCTCCGAACCCGCTGCCTGTTGGGTTGGTTGCCTACAACAGAATGCTCTCTCAGCAAATGTCCTTGTCATTTCCTGTAAAATAAGCTATAGATAAATACACCTTTCAGTATGATATCATGGTGATGCAATCGAAAACATATTTCCCTTTCATTGTGAGGTCCTAAAATCCTAGTTCAACAGCCCATAGATGTTATAGAATTCTACATAGCGGCTACAGAATTCGCATGTGACGATCAGAGAGGGCAGTTCACAGTTCTCTGAACAAAACACACTAATTATGCTTAAACCCGAAACCACCGGATTTGTTGTAAAAAGGGACGGTTGGCAACAGTGGACGGAACCGTTCTGGCGGCAGAACAACAGGACTTCAAAAGCACTCCTGTTATACACACTAATGCCTATAGAAATCTATTGATCCCTTTCTTAATGACTTCATTTTAAAGTGGGGTATAGGACGGAAACAACACAGAGAGAGAGAGAGAGAGAGAGAGAGAGAGAGAGAGAGAGAGAGAGAGAGAGAGAGAGAGAGAGAGAGAGAGAGAGAGAGACTATTGAATAGAGAGAGTTCCTTTGACTAATGTTAGCACTAACTGAGAATGCTTGAATCGCCAAACTCAACGACTTTTCATGAACAGATATGTATCCCAAATGGCATCCTGTTCTCTGCACTAGTTTTGACCAGGGCCTATAGAGCACTACTGTATGTAGGGAATAGGGTGCTATTTGGGACAGTGAATAACTTTCAGATCGCCTGCTCACCTGATATGAGGCTGACTGGCAAATTTTCACCTGTCCATAGCTTCTGTCATAGACTAGGTACTAGGTAACACACACACACACACGCACACACGTCCATAGATTCTGTCTTAGTTAGGTACCTGGTTAAACACCTTGAGCAGGACAGTGTTTACTTGATAAAGGAATGCAGAACAGAGTAGACCTGCTGTCCTGTGTTGTTGGGTTTGGATCTGAACATATAACAGAGTAGACCTGCTGTCCTGTGTTGTTGGGTTTGGATCTGAACATATAACAGAGTAGACCTGCTGTCCTGTGTTGTTGGGTTTGGATCTGAACATATAACAGAGTAGACCTGTTGTCCTGTGTTGTTGGGTTTGGATCTGAACATATAACAGAGTAGACCTGTTGTCCTGTGTTGTTGGGTTTGGATCTGAACATATAACAGAGTAGACCTGTTGTCCTGTGTTGTTGGGTTTGGATCTGAACATATAACAGAGTAGACCTGCTGTCCTGTGTTGTTGGGTTTGGATCTGAACATATAACAGAGTAGACCTGCTGTCCTGTGTTGTTGGGTTTGGATCTGAACATACAATTACTTCAACAACACACAGTTCACTTCATTTTTCCGGTGAAACTTTAGGCTACGTTTTCTTTCAAGATGCGATGGGTAATATATTATGGTGTTGATTGTGAGAAAATAAAAATGTAAAGTTTGATGTCTCTGCGATGTCTTTCCAATGTTCAAACACTCTCCAAACGACATATTCCCAATGCATTTTGATACGTCGGCCAAAGCTGTGTGTTTTTGCCAGAGGCCTATGTAATACATAGCCCACATTGGGGATCTTATTCACCAGAGATCTCACAATAAAAACAGCATTCAAAACAAAAACAAAGAAAGTTCAGGATAAAGATGAACAAATAGTCAGGAAGTCAGCGTGCCGTGAAGACTGAGAGCTTACTGTGGAATCTGTTTGTTTGTGGTCAAAAGAAAAATGGCAAACACTTTGTCTTTCTTTCAGCGATGATGATTGCAGGTTTGTTCCTGTTTCAGAGCATGACCAGACATGTACAGCAGACAGCCCCATCCAGGGGAACAGAGTAGTGACTTTCAGAACATGTCCAATGGAAGAACTCAGTGAACATTATAAACACTCCTTTATAAACACTTCAATGGCACCCTATTCCCTATATAGTGCACTAACCTATGGGCCCTGGTCAAAAGTAGTGCACTATTTAGGGTGCCAATTGGGACGTGCCCCTAAACACACCCTAGCTAGATGACTGTCCTCCCTGCTAGATGACTGTCCTCCCTGCTAGATGACTGTCCTCCCTGCCAGATGACTGTCCTCCCTGCCAGATGACTGTCCTCCCTGCTAGATGACTGTCCTCCCTGCTCGATGACTGTCCTCCCTGCTAGATGACTGTCCTCCCTGCTAGATGACTGTCCTCCCTGCTAGATGACTGTCCTCCCTGCTAGATGACTGTCCTCCCTGCTAGATGACTGTCCTCCCTGCTCGATGACTGTCCTCCCTGCTAGATGACTGTCCTCCCTGCCAGATGACTGTCCTCCCTGCCAGATGACTGTCCTCCCTGCCAGATGACTGTCCTCCCTGCTAGATGACTGTCCTCCCTGCTCAGTCATCTTAATGATGTAACTGTGCTGAAGGAGGACCTAACCAAAATGAGTCCATTCTTCTTCTATTGGACAGCAGTACAAGTAGTAGTGCATCTCAGTCAAGATTTACATACTAGCCTCCTTTTATTTTTACCAGTTCACTGAGTTCACTCAACTCAATGGTTTACTCAATACTCAATGGTTTACTCAATACTCAATACTCAATGGTTTACTCAATACTCAATGGTTTACTCAATACTCAATGGTTTACTCAGTACTCAATACTCAATGGTTTACTCAATACTCAATGGTTTACTCAATACTCAATGGTTTACTCAATGGTTTACTCAATGAACAAACAAAAGTGTTTCACGTCACAGAATCCCTGGGTCAGAACCATAGACATCATATAATGTCATTCCTTGGATAGAACCGTGAACATTCTCTCAGAACAGACATTCTCAGTGGTGCAACAGCATTCACTGATCTCAGGACTGTACGTGTGCTGTTTGTGTGGTGTCTGTAACCATAGGAACACTTAACCAAGGTACAGATAGATGTGTGTTAGACCTGTGTTTCTATCAGATAGGATGTGTGTGTTAGACCTGTGTTTCTATCAGATAGGATGTGTGTGTTAGACCTGTGTTTCTATCAGATAGGATGTGTGTGTGTTAGACCTGTGTTTCTATCAGATAGGATGTGTGTGTTAGACCTGTGTTACTCAGTTTCCTGTGTTTGTGTGGGCAGTTATATCAGTTCTCTCAGAAAGGTTGCATCAGTTTGGAGAGAGAGAGAGAGAGAGACTTACTTACTTTGTATTTGGACTGGCTATGCAAAATGATTACTGACAAGTTCAATTACATCAGTACTCCATAGGCAATATCATGTTTAACTGGAAATGATATTTCACTCATGTAGTTTGGGGAAGTTCCCTCCTGTCCAGAATGGACGGAGAACACAGCACATGAGGAAAGAGTCACACTTGCAACTTTCAAATTCTCTGTTTTTGTCCCTTTTATCAAAAGTCCTTGCAGCAAACTTGAAAACAAAGTAAATGTTTCTTGTTCTGGAATCCCCAAGATAAACAGTGAATCCCCAAGATAAACAGTGAATCCCCATGATAAACAGTGAATCCCCAAGATAAACAGTGAATCCCCAAGATAAACAGTGAATCCCCATGATAAACAGTGAATCCCCAAGATAAACAGTGAATCCCCAAGATAAACAGTGAATCCCCAAGATAAACAGTGAATCCCCATGATAAACAGTGAATCCCCATGATAAACAGTGAATCCCCAAGATAAACAGTGAATCCCCAAGATAAACAGTGAATCCCCAAGATAAACAGTGAATCCCCATGATAAACAGTGAATCCCCAAGATAAACAGTGAATCCCCATGATAAACAGTGAATCCCCAAGATAAACAGTGAATCCCCAAGATAAACAGTGAATCCCCAAGATAAACAGTGAATCCCCATGATAAACAGTGAATCCCCAAGATAAACAGTGAATCCCCAAGATAAACAGTGAATCCCCAAGATAAACAGTGAATCCCCAAGATAAACAGTGAATCCCCAAGATAAACAGTGAATCCCCAAGATAAACAGTGAATCCCCAAGATAAACAGTGAATCCCCAAGATAAACAGTGAATCCCCAAGATAAACAGTGAATCCCCAAGATAAACAGTGAATCCCCATGATAAACAGTGAATCCCCATGATAAACAGTGAATCCCCAAGATAAACAGTGAATCCCCAAGATAAACAGCCTATAAAAGCATTGAGAGCAGTCTGGTGTGCATGAGATGAGTCACACTTCATTGGCATGTTTTTACTGTAACAAATTCAATGTGTTTTTTTAATTATCTACTTCTGTAGGTGTGTGTGTGTGTGTGTGTGTGTGTGTGTGTGTGTGTGTGTGTGTGTGTGTGTGTGTGTGTGTGTGTGTGTGTGTGTGTGTGTGTGTGTGTGTGTGTGTGTGTGTGTGTGTGTGTGTGTGTGTACACTCTGTATTCTTAAATATTCTGGTGTGCATGAAGAAACTAGTCACACATAAGTCACTTTGACTTGTAATATTCTATATGTGTTTATCAACCTCTTCTCAACCGTGTGTGTGTGTGTGTGTGTGTGTGTGTGTGTGTGTTTTGTGTGTGTGTGTGTGTGTGTTGTGTGTTCCCAGGTCATTGTCAGTGGGAACCAAGACGGGCTATAAGCTGTTCTCTGTGACCTCAGTGGACAAACTGGACTGCATCTACGAGAGCGGTTAGTATAGCCCTGTCCCAAACACACCCCAAGCCCATTCCCTTAGACCCCGTCTCAAACACACCCCTAGCCCGTCCCAAACACACCCCAAGCCCATTCCCTTAGACCCCGTCCCAAATACACCCCTAGCCTGTCCCAAACACACCCCTAGACCCTTCCCTTAGACCCCGTCCCAAACAACCCCCTAGACCCTTCCCCTAGACCGTGTCCCAAACAAACCCCTAGACCCTTCCCCTAGAAGCCGTCACAAACAACCCCCTAGACCCTTCCCCTAGACCCCGTCCCAAACAAACCTCTTCCCCTAGACCCCATCCAAAACAAACCCCTAAACCCTTCCCCTAGACCCCGTCCCAAACACACCCCTTACCTTAGACCCCGTCCCAAACACACCCCTAGACCCTTCCCCTAGAATAGACTTAGTTCCAACACCTCTGCGTCTCTGATAGGCTGCCTGTACTCCTCTGCCTCTCTCTGATAGGCTGCCTGTACTCTATGACTCCAATACCAGAGCTTTATAATGGGATGTGATATTATCTCCCTTCAAGACTCTGACTCATACATGACTCTGCTCTGCCAAGCTGTAGCATTGTTCAGCCCATACAGAGGATCTCATTCTAGTTGTGTTGTCTAGCCTCTCTCTGGGCATTAGTGTCAGTTACAGGGAAATCACTTGGCAGTCCTCTTCCTGTGATGGGTAATTCTCTGTTAGTCTACTTCCTTGTTGTGAATCACTGGCTGTGTTCCAAATACATAGAGCCCTATGGCTACTAGTCAAAAGTAAATAGGCAATAGGGTGTAATTTGGGTTGCAGACACTGTGTGTAGACTGATAAATGGTTGACAGACAATAGTAGATGGATAACTTCACTAGCCACCAGTCTCTGGTAATTTAATGCTCAGTTCATTATTACTGGCAGACAGACACAGTGGTGTGGAGATAGAAACCAACCATGGCAGGACACTAATACCAGGCTACCTCAGCCCCCCAGGACACTAATACCAGGCTACCTCAGCCCCCCAGGACACTAATACCAGGCTACCTCAGCCCCCCAGGACACTAATACCAGGCTACCTCAGCCCCCACCAGGACACTAATACCAGGCTACCTCAGCCCCCCCAGGACACTAATACCAGGCTACCTCAGCCCCCCAGGACACTAATACCAGGCTACCTCAGCCCCCCAGGACACTAATACCAGGCTACCTCAGCCCCCCAGGACACTAATACCAGGCTACCTCAGCCCCCACCAGGACACTAATACCAGGCTACCTCAGCCCCCCAGGACACTAATACCAGGCTACCTCAGCCCCCCAGGACACTAATACCAGGCTACCTCAGCCCCCCAGGACACTAATACCAGGCTACCTTAGCCCCCCAGGACACTAATACCAGGCTACCTCAGCCCCCACCAGGACACTAATACCAGGCTACCTCAGCCCCCCAGGACACTAATACCAGGCTACCTCAGCCCCCACCAGGACACTAATACCAGGCTACCTCAGCCCCCCAGGACACTAATACCAGGCTACCTCAGCCCCCCAGGACACTAATACCAGGCTACCTCAGCCCCCCAGGACACTAATACCAGGCTACCTCAGCCCCCACCAGGACACTAATACCAGGCTACCTCAGCCCCCCCAGGACACTAATACCAGGCTACCTCAGCCCCACCAGGACACTAATACCAGGCTACCTCAGCCCCCCCAGGACACTAATACCAGGCTACCTCAGCCCCCACCAGGACACTAATACCAGGCTACCTCAGCCCCCCAGGACACTAATACCAGGCTACCTCAGCCCCCCAGGACACTAATACCAGGCTACCTCAGCCCCCCAGGACACTAATACCAGGCTACCTCAGCCCCCACCAGGACACTAATACCAGGCTACCTCAGCCCCCCCAGGACACTAATACCAGGCTACCTCAGCCCCCACCAGGACACTAATACCAGGCTACCTCAGCCCCCCCAGGACACTAATACCAGGCTACCTCAGCCCCCACCAGGACACTAATACCAGGCTACCTCAGCCCCCCAGGACACTAATACCAGGCTACCTCAGCCCCCCAGGACACTAATACCAGGCTACCTCAGCCCCCACCAGGACACTAATACCAGGCTACCTCAGCCCCCACCAGGACACTAATACCAGGCTACCTCAGCCCCCCCAGGACACTAATACCAGGCTACCTCAGCCCCCACCAGGACACTAATACCAGGCTACCTCAGCCCCCCCAGGACACTAATACCAGGCTACCTCAGCCCCCACCAGGACACTAATACCAGGCTACCTCAGCCCCCACCAGGACACTAATACCAGGCTACCTCAGCCCCCCCAGGACACTAATACCAGGCTACCTCAGCCCCCCAGGACACTAATACCAGGCTACCCCAGCCCCCACCAGGACACTAATACCAGGCTACCTCAGCCCCCCAGGACACTAATACCAGGCTACCTCAGCCCCCACCAGGACACTAATACCAGGCTACCTCAGCCCCCCCAGGACACTAATACCAGGCTACCTCAGCCCCCACCAGGACACTAATACCAGGCTACCTCAGCCCCCCCAGGACACTAATACCAGAATACCTCAGCCCCCACCAGGACACTAATACCAGGCTACCTCAGCCCCCCAGGACACTAATACCAGGCTACCTCAGCCCCCCAAGACACTAATACCAGGCTACCTCAGCCCCCACCACGACACTAATACCAGGCTACCTCAGCCCCCCAAGACACTAATACCAGGCTACCTCAGCCCCCCCCAGGACACTAATACCTGGCTACCTCAGCCCCCACCAGGACACTAATACCAGGCTAGCCCCCCCAGGACACTAATACCAGGCTACCTCAGCCCCCACCAAGACACTAATACCAGGCTACCTCAGCCCCCCAAGACACTAATACCAGGCTACCTCAGCCCCCACCAAGACACTAATACCAGGCTACCTCAGCCCCCCAAGACACTAATACCAGGCTACCTCAGCCCCCCCAGGACACTAATACCAGGCTACCTCAGCCCCCACCAGGACACTAATACCAGGCTAGCCCCCCCCAGGACACTAATACCAGGCTAGCCCCCCCAGGACACTAATACCAGGCTACCTCAGCCCCCCCCAGGACACTAATACCAGGCTACCTCAGCCCCCCCCAGGACACTAATACCAGGCTACCTCAGCCCCCCAGGACACTAATACCAGGCTACCTCAGCCCCCCAGGACACTAATACCAGGCTACGTCAGCCCCCACCAGGACACTAATACCAGGCTACCTCAGTCCCCCAGGACACTAATACCAGGCTATCTCAGCCCCCCCCCAGGACACTAATACCAGGCTACCTCAGCCCCCACCAGGACACTAATACCAGGCTAGCCCCCCCAGGACACTAATACCAGGCTACCTCAGCCCCCCCCAGGACACTAATACCAGGCTGACTCAGCCCCCACCAAGACACTAATACCAGGCTACCTCAGCCCCCCAAGACACTAATACCAGGCTACCTCAGCCCCCACCAAGACACTAATACCAGGCTACCTCAGCCCCCCAAGACACTAATACCAGGCTACCTCAGCCCCCCCCAGGACACTAATACCAGGCTGACTCAGCCCCCACCAAGACACTAATACCAGGCTACCTCAGCCCCCCAAGACACTAATACCAGGCTACCTCAGCCCCCACCAAGACACTAATACCATGCTACCTCAGCCCCCCAAGACACTAATACCAGGCTACCTCAGCCCCCCCCAGGACACTAATACCAGGCTACCTCAGCCCCCACCAGGACACTAATACCAGGCTAGCCCCCCCAGGACACTAATACCAGGCTACCTCAGCCCCCACCAAGACACTAATACCAGGCTACCTCAGCCCCCCAAGACACTAATACCAGGCTACCTCAGCCCCCACCAAGACACTAATACCAGGCTACCTCAGCCCCCCAAGACACTAATACCAGGCTACCTCAGCCCCCCCCAGGACACTAATACCAGGCTACCTCAGCCCCCACCAGGACACTAATACCAGGCTAGCCCCCCCAGGACACTAATACCAGGCTAGCCCCCCCAGGACACTAATACCAGGCTACCTCAGCCCCCCCCAGGACACTAATACCAGGCTACCTCAGCCCCCCCCAGGACACTAATACCAGGCTACCTCAGCCCCACAGGACACTAATACCAGGCTACCTCAGCCCCCCAGGACACTAATACCAGGCTACCTCAGCCCCCACCAGGACACTAATACCAGGCTAGCCCCCCCAGGACACTAATACCAGGCTACCTCAGCCCCCCCCAGGACACTAATACCAGGCTACCTCAGCCCCCACCAAGACACTAATACCAGGCTACCTCAGCCCCCCAAGACACTAATACCAGGCTACCTCAGCCCCCACCAAGACACTAATACCAGGCTACCTCAGCCCCCCAAGACACTAATACCAGGCTACCTCAGCCCCCCCCAGGACACTAATACCAGGCTACCTCAGCCCCCACCAGGACACTAATACCAGGCTAGCCCCCCCAGGACACTAATACCAGGCTACCTCAGCCCCCCAAGACACTAATACCAGGCTACCTCAGCCCCCACCAAGACACTAATACCAGGCTACCTCAGCCCCCCAAGACACTAATACCAGGCTACCTCAGCCCCCCCCAGGACACTAATACCAGGCTACCTCAGCCCCCACCAGGACACTAATACCAGGCTAGCCCCCCCAGGACACTAATACCAGGCTAGCCCCCCCAGGACACTAATACCAGGCTACCTCAGCCCCCCCCAGGACACTAATACCAGGCTACCTCAGCCCCCCCCAGGACACTAATACCAGGCTACCTCAGCCCCCCAGGACACTAATACCAGGCTACCTCAGCCCCCCAGGACACTAATACCAGGCTACCTCAGCCCCCACCAGGACACTAATACCAGGCTAGCCCCCCCAGGACACTAATACCAGGCTACCTCAGCCCCCCCCAGGACACTAATACCAGGCTACCTCAGCCCCCCAGGACACTAATACCAGGCTACCTCAGCCCCCCAGGACACATGCCCATACCATGCTTACCCCTGTGTTCCCCTGCTCTCCCCCATCAGAGACCCCAGATGTGTACATCGTTGAGCGGTTGTTCTCCAGCAGTCTGGTGGTGGTGGTCAGTCTCTCCATACCCAGACGGATGAACGTCTACCACTTCAAGAAGGGAACGGAGATCTGCAATTACAGCTACAGTAACAACATCCTCTCTGTCAGGCTCAACAGACAGGTAACAGAACTACAGTAACATCCTCTCTGTCAGACTCAACAGACAGGTAACAGAACTACAGTAACAACATCCTCTCTGTCAGACTCAACAGACAGGTAACAGAACTACAGTAACATCCTCTCTGTCAGGCTCAACAGACAGGTAACAGAACTACAGTAACATCCTCTCTGTCAGGCTCAACAGACAGGTAACAGAACTACAGTAACATCCTCTCTGTCAGACTCAACAGACAGGTAACAGAACTACAGTAACAACATCCTCTCTGTCAGACTCAACAGACAGGTAACAGAACTACAGTAACATCCTCTCTGTCAGGCTCAACAGACAGGTAACAGAACTACAGTAACATCCTCTCTGTCAGACTCAACAGACAGGTAACAGAACTACAGTAACATCCTCTCTGTCAGACTCAACAGACAGGTAACAGAACTACAGTAACATCCTCTCTGTCAGACTCAACAGACAGGTAACAGAACTACAGTAACATCCTCTCTGTCAGACTCAACAGACAGGTAACAGAACTACAGTAACAACATCCTCTCTGTCAGGCTCAACAGACAGGTAACAGAACTACAGTAACATCCTCTCTGTCAGACTCAACAGACAGGTACAGTACACACAGGGGATGGATATAGATTGGACACATACATGGATACATGGATACATGGACACATGGACATACACATGGACAGTTGAACACACACTCTCAGCCACAGGCAGGCAGACAGACAGACAGACAGACAGACAGACAGACAGACAGACAGACAGATGTATTTGGAACAGTGAAGGTGTCTTACACTTCCCAGAGATGTAATATAATATCCATTGAACCAACTGTCAACTCAAGTTCCTGTTGAAACGTTGTTGTTCAGTTAGAGACATACATATAGAGATGTTGTTGTTCAGTAAGAGACATACATATAGAGACCATGTAGAGATGTTGTTGTTCAGTTAGAGACATACATATAGAGATGTTGTTGTTCAGTAAGAGACATACATATAGAGACCATGTAGAGATGTTGTTGTTCAGTTAGAGACATACATATAGAGATGTTGTTGTTCAGTAAGAGACATACATATAGAGACCATGTAGAGATGTTGTTGTTCAGTAAGAGACATACATATAGAGACCATATAGAGATGTTGTTGTTCAGTTAGAGACATACATATAGAGACCATGTAGAGATGTTGTTCAGTTAGAGACATACATATAGAGACCATGTAGAGATGTTGTTGTTCAGTTAGAGACATACATATAGAGACCATGTAGAGATGTTGTTGTTCAGTAAGAGACATACATATAGAGACCATGTAGAGATGTTGTTGTTCAGTTAGAGACATACATATAGAGATGTTGTTGTTCAGTAAGAGACATACATATAGAGACCATGTAGAGATGTTGTTGTTCAGTAAGAGACATACATATAGAGACCATATAGAGATGTTGTTGTTCAGTTAGAGACATACATATAGAGACCATGTAGAGATGTTGTTGCAGTTAGAGACATACATATAGAGACCATGTAGAGATGTTGTTGTTCAGTTAGAGACATACATATAGAGACCATGTAGAGATGTTGTTGTTCAGTAAGAGACATACATATAGAGACCATGTAGAGATGTTGTTGTTCAGTAAGAGACATACATATAGAGACCTGTGGTGTTGTTGCAGTAAGAGACATACATATAGAGACCATGTAGAGATGTTGTTCAGTTAGAGACATACATATAGAGACCATGTAGAGATGTTGTTGTTCAGTAAGAGACATACATATAGACACCATGTAGAGATGTTGTTCAGTTAGAGACATACATATAGAGACCATGTAGAGATGTTGTTCAGTTAGAGACATACATATAGAGACCATGTAGAGATGTTGTTGTTCAGTTAGAGACATACATATAGAGACCATGTAGAGATGTTGTTGTTCAGTAAGAGACATACATATAGAGACCATGTAGAGATGTTGTTGTTCAGTTAGAGACATACATATAGAGATGTTGTTGTTCAGTAAGAGACATACATATAGAGACCATGTAGAGATGTTGTTGTTCAGTAAGAGACATACATATAGAGACCATATAGAGATGTTGTTGTTCAGTTAGAGACATACATATACAGACCATGTAGAGATGTTGTTCAGTTAGAGACATACATATAGAGACCATGTAGAGATGTTGTTGTTCAGTTAGAGACATACATATAGAGACCATGTAGAGATGTTGTTGTTCAGTAAGAGACATACATATAGAGACCATGTAGAGATGTTGTTGTTCAGTAAGAGACATACATATAGAGATGTTGTTGTTCAGTAAGAGACATACATATAGAGACCATGTAGAGATGTTGTTCAGTTAGAGACATACATATAGAGACCATGTAGAGATGTTGTTGTTCAGTAAGAGACATACATATAGACACCATGTAGAGATGTTGTTGTTCAGTTAGAGACATACATATAGAGACCATGTAGAGATGTTGTTCAGTTAGAGACATACATATAGAGACCATGTAGAGATGTTGTTGTTCAGTAAGAGACATACATATAGAGACCATGTAGAGATGTTGTTGTTCAGTTAGAGACATACATATAGAGACCATGTAGAGATGTTGTTGTTCAGTAAGAGACATACATATAGAGACCATGTAGAGATGTTGTTGTTCAGTTAGAGACATACATATAGAGATGTTGTTGTTCAGTAAGAGACATACATATAGAGACCATGTAGAGATGTTGTTGTTCAGTAAGAGACATACATATAGAGACCATGTAGAGATGTTGTTGTTCAGTAAGAGACATACATATAGAGACCATGTAGAGATGTTGTTGTTCAGTAAGAGACATACATATAGAGACCATGTAGAGATGTTGTTGTTCAGTAAGAGACATACATATAGAGACCATGTAGAGATGTTGTTGTTCAGTTAGAGACATACATATAGAGACCATGTAGAGATGTTGTTGTTCAGTAAGAGACATACATATAGAGACCATGTAGAGATGTTGTTGTTCAGTTAGAGACATACATATAGAGACCATGTAGAGATGTTGTTGTTCAGTTAGAGACATACATATAGAGATGTTGTTGTTCAGTAAGAGACATACATATAGAGACCATGTAGAGATGTTGTTGTTCAGTAAGAGACATACATATAGAGACCATGTAGAGATGTTGTTCAGTTAGAGACATACATATAGAGACCATGTAGAGATGTTGTTCAGTTAGAGACATACATATAGAGACCATGTAGAGATGTTGTTCAGTTAGAGACATACATATAGAGACCATGTAGAGATGTTGTTGTTCAGTTAGAGACATACATATAGAGACCATGTAGAGATGTTGTTGTTCAGTAAGAGACATACATATAGAGACCATGTAGAGATGTTGTTCAGTTAGAGACATACATATAGAGATGTTGTTGTTCAGTTAGAGACATACATATAGAGACCATGTAGAGATGTTGTTGTTCAGTTAGAGACATACATATAGAGACCATGTAGAGATGTTGTTCAGTTAGAGACATACATATAGAGACCATGTAGAGATGTTGTTGTTCAGTAAGAGACATACATATAGAGACCATGTAGAGATGTTGTTGTTCAGTAAGAGACATACATATAGAGACCATGTAGAGATGTTGTTGTTCAGTTAGAGACATACATATAGAGACATACATATAGAGATGTTGTTGTTCAGTTAGAGACATACATATAGAGATGTTGTTGTTCAGTTAGAGACATACATATAGAGACCATGTAGAGATGTTGTTGTTCAGTTAGAGACATACATATAGAGACCATGTAGAGATGTTGTTCAGTTAGAGACATACATATAGAGACCATGTAGAGATGTTGTTGTTCAGTAAGAGACATACATATAGAGACCATGTAGAGATGTTGTTGTTCAGTTAGAGACATACATATAGAGACCATGTAGAGATGTTGTTGTTCAGTAAGAGACATACATATAGAGACCATGTAGAGATGTTGTTGTTCAGTAAGAGACATACATATAGAGACCATGTAGAGATGTTGTTGTTCAGTTAGAGACATACATATAGAGACCATGTAGAGATGTTGTTCAGTTAGAGACATACATATAGAGACCATGTAGAGATGTTGTTCAGTTAGAGACATACATATAGAGACCATGTAGAGATGTTGTTGTTCAGTTAGAGACATACATATAGAGACCATGTAGAGATGTTGTTGTTCAGTAAGAGACATACATATAGAGACCATGTAGAGATGTTGTTGTTCAGTTAGAGACATACATATAGAGACCATGTAGAGATGTTGTTGTTCAGTTAGAGACATACATATAGAGACCATGTAGAGATGTTGTTGTTCAGTAAGAGACATACATATAGAGACCATGTAGAGATGTTGTTCAGTTAGAGACATACATATAGAGACCATGTAGAGATGTTGTTGTTCAGTAAGAGACATACATATAGAGACCATGTAGAGATGTTGTTGTTCAGTAAGAGACATACATATAGAGACCATGTAGAGATGTTGTTGTTCAGTAAGAGACATACATATAGAGACCATGTAGAGATGTTGTTGTTCAGTAAGAGACATACATATAGAGACCATGTAGAGATGTTGTTGCAGTTAGAGACATACATATAGAGACCATGTAGAGATGTTGTTGTTCAGTTAGAGACATACATATAGAGACCATGTAGAGATGTGTTGTTCAGTTAGAGACATACATATAGAGACCATGTAGAGATGTTGTTGTTCAGTAAGAGACATACATATAGAGACCATGTAGAGATGTTGTTCAGTTAGAGACATACATATAGAGACCATGTAGAGATGTTGTTCAGTTAGAGACATACATATAGAGACCATGTAGAGATGTTGTTCAGTTAGAGACATACATATAGAGACCATGTAGAGATGTTGTTGTTCAGTTAGAGACATACATATAGAGACCATGTAGAGATGTTGTTGTTCAGTAAGAGACATACATATAGAGACCATGTAGAGATGTTGTTGCAGTTAGAGACATACATATAGAGACCATGTAGAGATGTTGTTGTTCAGTTAGAGACATACATATAGAGACCATGTAGAGATGTTGTTGTTCAGTTAGAGACATACATATAGAGACCATGTAGAGATGTTGTTCAGTAAGAGACATACATATAGAGACCATGTAGAGATGTTGTTGTTCAGTAAGAGACATACATATAGAGACCATGTAGAGATGTTGTTGTTCAGTTAGAGACATACATATAGAGACACATATAGAGATGTTGTTGTTCAGTTAGAGACATACATATAGAGACCATGTAGAGATGTTGTTGTTCAGTTAGAGACATACATATAGAGACCATGTAGAGATGTTGTTCAGTTAGAGACATACATATAGAGACCATGTAGAGATGTTGTTGTTCAGTAAGAGACATACATATAGAGACCATGTAGAGATGTTGTTGTTCAGTAAGAGACATACATATAGAGACCATGTAGAGATGTTGTTGTTCAGTAAGAGACATACATATAGAGACCATGTAGAGATGTTGTTGTTCAGTTAGAGACATACATATAGAGACCATGTAGAGATGTTGTTGTTCAGTAAGAGACATACATATAGAGACCATGTAGAGATGTTGTTGTTCAGTAAGAGACATACATATAGAGACCATGTAGAGATGTTGTTGTTCAGTAAGAGACATACATATAGAGACCATGTAGAGATGTTGTTGTTCAGTAAGAGACATACATATAGAGACCATGTAGAGATGTTGTTGTTCAGTTAGAGACATACATATAGAGACCATGTAGAGATGTTGTTGTTCAGTAAGAGACATACATATAGAGATGTTGTTCAGTTAGAGACATACATATAGAGACCATGTAGAGATGTTGTTGTTCAGTTAGAGACATACATATAGAGATGTTGTTGTTCAGTTAGAGACATACATATAGAGATGTTGTTGTTCAGTAAGAGACATACATATAGAGACCATGTAGAGATGTGTTGTTCAGTTAGAGACATACATATAGAGACCATGTAGAGATGTTGTTGTTCAGTAAGAGACATACATATAGAGACCATGTAGAGATGTTGTTGTTCAGTTAGAGACATACATATAGAGACCATGTAGAGATGTTGTTGTTCAGTTAGAGACATACATATAGAGACCATGTAGAGATGTTGTTGTTCAGTAAGAGACATACATATAGAGACCATGTAGAGATGTTGTTGTTCAGTTAGAGACATACATATAGAGACCATGTAGAGATGTTGTTGTTCAGTTAGAGACATACATATAGAGACCATGTAGAGATGTTGTTGTTCAGTAAGAGACATACATATAGAGACCATGTAGAGATGTTGTTGTTCAGTTAGAGACATACATATAGAGACCATGTAGAGATGTTGTTGTTCAGTAAGAGACATACATATAGAGACCATGTAGAGATGTTGTTGTTCAGTAAGAGACATACATATAGAGACCATGTAGAGATGTTGTTGTTCAGTTAGAGACATACATATAGAGACCATGTAGAGATGTTGTTGTTCAGTAAGAGACATACATATAGAGACCATGTAGAGATGTTGTTGTTCAGTAAGAGACATACATATAGAGACCATGTAGAGATGTTGTTGTTCAGTTAGAGACATACATATAGAGACCATGTAGAGATGTTGTTGTTCAGTAAGAGACATACATATAGAGATGTTGTTGTTCAGTAAGAGACATACATATAGAGACCATGTAGAGATGTTGTTGTTCAGTTAGAGACATACATATAGAGACCATGTAGAGATGTTGTTGTTCAGTAAGAGACATACATATAGAGACCATGTAGAGATGTTGTTGTTCAGTAAGAGACATACATATAGAGACCATGTAGAGATGTTGTTGTTCAGTTAGAGACATACATATAGAGACCATGTAGAGATGTTGTTGTTCAGTTAGAGACATACATATAGAGACCATGTAGAGATGTTGTTGTTCAGTTAGAGACATACATATAGAGACCATGTAGAGATGTTGTTGTTCAGTAAGAGACATACATATAGAGACCATGTAGAGATGTTGTTCAGTAAGAGACATACATATAGAGACCATGTAGAGATGTTGTTGTTCAGTAAGAGACATACATATAGAGACCATGTAGAGATGTTGTTGTTCAGTAAGAGACATACATATAGAGACCATGTAGAGATGTTGTTCAGTTAGAGACATACATATAGAGACCATGTAGAGATGTTGTTGTTCAGTTAGAGACATACATATAGAGACCATGTAGAGATGTTGTTGTTCAGTAAGAGACATACATATAGAGACCATGTAGAGATGTTGTTCAGTAAGAGACATACATATAGAGACCATGTAGAGATGTTGTTGTTCAGTTAGAGACATACATATAGAGACCATGTAGAGATGTTGTTGTTCAGTTAGAGACATACATATAGAGACCATGTAGAGATGTTGTTGTTCAGTAAGAGACATACATATAGAGACCATGTAGAGATGTTGTTGTTCAGTTAGAGACATACATATAGAGACCATGTAGAGATGTTGTTGTTCAGTTAGAGACATACATATAGAGACCATGTAGAGATGTTGTTGTTCAGTAAGAGACATACATATAGAGACCATGTAGAGATGTTGTTGTTCAGTAAGAGACATACATATAGAGACCATGTAGAGATGTTGTTGTTCAGTTAGAGACATACATATAGAGACCATGTAGAGATGTTGTTGTTCAGTAAGAGACATACATATAGAGACCATGTAGAGATGTTGTTGTTCAGTAAGAGACATACATATAGAGACCATGTAGAGATGTTGTTGTTCAGTTAGAGACATACATATAGAGACCATGTAGAGATGTTGTTCAGTTAGAGACATACATATAGAGACCATGTAGAGATGTTGTTCAGTTAGAGACATACATATAGAGACCATGTAGAGATGTTGTTGTTCAGTTAGAGACATACATATAGAGACCATGTAGAGATGTTGTTGTTCAGTAAGAGACATACATATAGAGACCATGTAGAGATGTTGTTGTTCAGTTAGAGACATACATATAGAGACCATGTAGAGATGTTGTTGTTCAGTTAGAGACATACATATAGAGACCATGTAGAGATGTTGTTGTTCAGTAAGAGACATACATATAGAGACCATGTAGAGATGTTGTTCAGTTAGAGACATACATATAGAGACCATGTAGAGATGTTGTTGTTCAGTAAGAGACATACATATAGAGACCATGTAGAGATGTTGTTGTTCAGTAAGAGACATACATATAGAGACCATGTAGAGATGTTGTTGTTCAGTAAGAGACATACATATAGAGACCATGTAGAGATGTTGTTGTTCAGTAAGAGACATACATATAGAGACCATGTAGAGATGTTGTTCAGTTAGAGACATACATATAGAGACCATGTAGAGATGTTGTTCAGTTAGAGACATACATATAGAGACCATGTAGAGATGTTGTTCAGTTAGAGACATACATATAGAGACCATGTAGAGATGTTGTTGTTCAGTAAGAGACATACATATAGAGACCATGTAGAGATGTTGTTGTTCAGTTAAGAGACATACATATAGAGACCATGTAGAGATGTTGTTGTTCAGTTAGAGACATACATATAGAGACCATGTAGAGATGTTGTTGTTCAGTTAGAGACATACATATAGAGACCATGTAGAGATGTTGTTGTTCAGTAAGAGACATACATATAGAGACCATGTAGAGATGTTGTTGTTCAGTAAGAGACATACATATAGAGACCATGTAGAGATGTTGTTGTTCAGTTAGAGACATACATATAGAGACCATGTAGAGATGTTGTTGTTCAGTTAGAGACATACATATAGAGACCATGTAGAGATGTTGTTGTTCAGTAAGAGACATACATATAGAGACCATGTAGAGATGTTGTTGTTCAGTAAGAGACATACATATAGAGACCATGTAGAGATGTTGTTGTTCAGTAAGAGACATACATATAGAGACCATGTAGAGATGTTGTTGTTCAGTTAGAGACATACATATAGAGACCATGTAGAGATGTTGTTGTTCAGTTAGAGACATACATATAGAGACCATGTAGAGATGTTGTTGTTCAGTTAGAGACATACATATAGAGACCATGTAGAGATGTTGTTCAGTTAGAGACATACATATAGAGACCATGTAGAGATGTTGTTGTTCAGTAAGAGACATACATATAGAGACCATGTAGAGATGTTGTTGTTCAGTAAGAGACATACATATAGAGACCATGTAGAGATGTTGTTGTTCAGTAAGAGACATACATATAGAGACCATGTAGAGATGTTGTTGTTCAGTAAGAGACATACATATAGAGACCATGTAGAGATGTTGTTGTTCAGTAAGAGACATACATATAGAGACCATGTAGAGATGTTGTTGTTCAGTAAGAGACATACATATAGAGACCATGTAGAGATGTTGTTGTTCAGTTAGAGACATACATATAGAGACCATGTAGAGATGTTGTTGTTCAGTAAGAGACATACATATAGAGACCATGTAGAGATGTTGTTGTTCAGTTAGAGACATACATATAGAGACCATGTAGAGATGTTGTTGTTCAGTTAGAGACATACATATAGAGACCATGTAGAGATGTTGTTGTTCAGTAAGAGACATACATATAGAGACCATGTAGAGATGTTGTTCAGTTAGAGACATACATATAGAGACCATGTAGAGATGTTGTTGTTCAGTAAGAGACATACATATAGAGACCATGTAGAGATGTTGTTGTTCAGTTAGAGACATACATATAGAGACCATGTAGAGATGTTGTTGTTCAGTTAGAGACATACATATAGAGACCATGTAGAGATGTTGTTGTTCAGTAAGAGACATACATATAGAGACCATGTAGAGATGTTGTTGTTCAGTAAGAGACATACATATAGAGACCATGTAGAGATGTTGTTGTTCAGTAAGAGACATACATATAGAGACCATGTAGAGATGTTGTTGTTCAGTAAGAGACATACATATAGAGACCATGTAGAGATGTTGTTGTTCAGTATAGAGACATACATATAGAGACCATGTAGAGATGTTGTTGTTCAGTTAGAGACATACATATAGAGACCATGTAGAGATGTTGTTGTTCAGTTAGAGACATACATATAGAGACCATTAGAGATGTTGTTGTTCAGTTAGAGACATACATATAGAGACCATGTAGAGATGTTGTTGTTCAGTAAGAGACATACATATAGAGACATACATATAGAGATGTTGTTGTTCAGTAAGAGACATACATATAGAGACCATGTAGAGATGTTGTTGTTCAGTAAGAGACATACATATAGAGACCATGTAGAGATGTTGTTGTTCAGTAAGAGACATACATATAGAGACCATGTAGAGATGTTGTTGTTCAGTTAGAGACATACATATAGAGACCATGTAGAGATGTTGTTGTTCAGTAAGAGACATACATATAGAGACCATGTAGAGATGTTGTTGTTCAGTAAGAGACATACATATAGAGACCATGTAGAGATGTTGTTGTTCAGTTAGAGACATACATATAGAGACCATGTAGAGATGTTGTTGTTCAGTTAGAGACATACATATAGAGACCATGTAGAGATGTTGTTGTTCAGTTAGAGACATACATATAGAGACCATGTAGAGATTTGTTGTTCAGTAAGAGACATACATATAGAGACCATGTAGAGATGTTGTTGTTCAGTAAGAGACATACATATAGAGACCATGTAGAGATGTTGTTGTTCAGTTAGAGACATACATATAGAGACCATGTAGAGATGTTGTTGTTCAGTTAGAGACATACATATAGAGACCATGTAGAGATGTTGTTGTTCAGTAAGAGACATACATATAGAGACCATGTAGAGATGTTGTTGTTCAGTTAGAGACATACATATAGAGACCATGTAGAGATGTTGTTGTTCAGTAAGAGACATACATATAGAGACCATGTAGAGATGTTGTTGTTCAGTTAGAGACATACATATAGAGACATACATATAGAGATGTTGTTGTTCAGTTAGAGACATACATATAGAGACCATGTAGAGATGTTGTTGTCAGCAGCTATTGATTTTGAACACTTTATTAGGACATGTTGCCACAGGATAACCTGCCAGGAAATGATCAGCGCAATTCACATACTAACAGTCACCTCTCTCTCCCCCTCTCCCTCTCCCTCTCCCTGTCCCTGTCCCCCCCCTCCCCTTCCCCCTCTCCCTCTCCCTCCCCCTCTCCCTCTCTCTCTCCCTCCCCTCCCCTCTCCCTCTCTCCCTCTCCCTCTCCCTCTCCCTCCCCTCTCCCTCTCCCTCTCCCTCCCTCTCTCCCTCCCCCTGTAGAGGCTGGTGGTGTGTTTGGAGGAGTCAGTGTACATCCACAACATCAAAGACATGAAGCTGCTGAAGACCCTTCTCAACACGCCCTCCAACCCCTCAGGT
>NC_138296.1:4767500-4917500 GCF_965601325.2 Salmo salar | reverse complement strand
CACATAAAACACACTTCATGAACAGGACTAACAGAACACATAAAACACACCTTATGAACAGGACTAACAGAACACATAAAACACACCTTATGAACAGGACTAACAGAACACACACCTTATGAACAGGACTAACAGAACACATAAAACACACTTCATGAACAGGACTAACAGAACACATAAAACACACCTTATGAACAGGACTAACAGAACACATAAAACACACCTTATGAACAGGACTAACAGAACACATAAAACACACCTTATGAACAGGACTAACAGAACACATAAAACACACCTAATGAACAGGACTAACAGAGCACATAAAACACACTTCATGAACAGGACTAACAGAACACATAAAACACACCTTATGAACAGGACTAACAGAACACATAAAACACACCTAATGAACAGGATTAACAAAATACATAAAGCACACTTCATGAACAGGACTAACAGAACACATAAAACACACTTCATGAACAGGACTAACAGAACACATAAAACACACCTTATGAACAGGACTAACAGAACACATAAAACACACCTTATGAACAGGACTAACAGAACACATAAAACACACCTTATGAACAGGACTAACAGAACACATAAAACACACCTAATGAACAGGACTAACAGAACACATAAAACACACTTCATGAACAGGACTAACAGAACACATAAAACACACCTTATGAACAGGACTAACAGAACACATAAAACACACCTAATGAACAGGACTAACAGAACACATAAAACACACTTCATGAACAGGACTAACAGAACACATAAAACACACCTTATGAACAGGACTAACAGAACACATAAAACACACCTAATGAACAGGACTAACAGAACACATAAAACACACCTAATGAACAGGACTAACAGAACACATAAAACACACTTCATGAACAGGACTAACAGAACACATAAAACACACCTTATGAACAGGACTAACAGAACACATAAAACACACCTTATGAACAGGACTAACAGAACACATAAAACACACCTGATGAACAGGACTAACAGAACACACACCTAATGAACAGGACTAACAGAACACATAAAACACACCTAATGAACAGGACTAACAGAACACATAAAACACACCTGATGAACAGGACTAACAGAACACATAAAACACACCTGATGAACAAGCAACGTAAAACCCACTAGAATAATCCAGTGATTTAGCTGATCTCATGCTGGTACCAGACGGCTGCACATTTCCTCGTCAAGGTTCTCTGTTCCCGCCCCCAATGAAATAACCTGGTTCGAATCCAGGCTCACATCCGGCCGTGATTGGGAGTCCCATAGGGCGATGCACAATTGGCCCAGAGTCGTCCGGGTAGGCCGTTACTGTAAACAAGAATAAAGGTTAAACATTTAAAAAAAGAAAATGTTTTGTGGGAAACCATAAGGCTGATGAATGTAAAATACTAGTAGAAGGAGTCTGTGTATACAGTATAACAATACAGTGGTAGTAGGCATTCGAACTTTAAATAATGTCCCATTTGAAAAAGCTTTACTAGATTACCTTTTCATATCATTAAAATGTGAGATTATTTAATCTAATTACGATTGGCTTGGTTTAGTTACACATTCCAAATATGGTCAGGGCAGGAATATTTCACCCCCAAATATGGTCAGGGCAGGGATATTTCACCCCCAAATATGGACAGGGCAGGGATATTTCACCCCCAAATATGGACAGGGCAGGGATATTTCACCCCCAAATATGGACAGGGCAGGGATATTTCACCCCCAAATATGGTCAGGATAGGGATATTTCACCCCCAAATATGGTCAGGATAGGGATATTTCACCCCCAAATATGGTCAGGATAGGGATATTTCACCCCCAAATATGGACAGGGCAGGGATATTTCACCCCCAAATATGGTCAGGATAGGGATATTTCACCCCCAAATATGGACAGGGCAGGGATATTTCACCCCCAAATATGGTCAGGATAGGGATATTTCACCCCCAAATATGGACAGGGCAGGGATATTTCACCCCCAAATATGGACAGGGCAGGGATATTTCACCCCCAAATATGGTCAGGATAGGGATATTTCACCCCCAAATATGGTCAGGATAGGGATATTTCACCCCCAAATATGGACAAGGCAGGGATATTTCACCCCCAAATATGGTCAGGATAGGGATATTTCACCCCCAAATATGGACAGGGCAGGGATATTTCACCCCCAAATATGGACAGGGCAGGGATATTTCACCCCCAAATATGGTCAGGATAGGGATATTTCAACCCCAATCTTGATAAGAAATGACCATACTTTTTAAGACAAGTTGTAATTAATGTTTTACATAAATTGGAAATGAAAACTGTGTTAGAGCAAGCTACATCAACATGAGTTTTCCATTTATAAAATATGTAGGGTAAATTGCCACAGTAGATTTTGCTGTGGTAAACAAGGACATACTTTCTTCAGTTATACGGATTGATTGTCAAATAGTTAAATCTACTCTTGATCAGCTGTAAAAGCAGGTTTCATTTACACCGATGATAACACCAACCTGAGGGTGAAAATACCTTGAAAGATGTTGACCTCAAACAGCACTATAATTAACACTGGCAACACTGTGCCCATAGATGTCATGTCCAGATTGGGGAGACAAGCATATGGGTGTGCATATATCTGGAATGTAGAGTAGTAGACTCACATTATGACAACATTAGAACAGACTGAAGACAGGTTTATAATGACACATCTCTCATTATGACATTAGAACAGACTGAAGACAGGTTTATAATGACACATCTCTCATTATGACATTAGAACAGACTGAAGACAGGTTTATAATGACACATCTCTCATTATGACATTAGAACAGACTGAAGACAGGTTTATAATGACACATCTCTCATTATGACAACATTAGAACAGACTGAAGACAGGTTTATAATGACACATCTCTCATTATGACATTAGAACAGACTGAAGACAGGTTTATAATGACACATCTCTCATTATGACATTAGAACAGACTGAAGACAGGTTTATAATGACACATCTCTCATTATGACAACATTAGAACAGACTGAAGACAGGTTTATAATGACACATCTCTCATTATGAGACAGGTTTATAATGACACATCTCTCATTATGACAACATTAGAACAGACTGAAGACAGGTTTATAATGACACATCTCTCATTATGACAACATTAGAACAGACTGAAGACAGGTTTATAATGACACATCTCTCATTATGACATTAGAACAGACTGAAGACAGGTTTATAATGACACATCTCTCATTATGACATTAGAACAGACTGAAGACAGGTTTATAATGACACATCTCTCATTATGACATTAGAACAGACTGAAGACAGGTTTATAATGACACATCTCTCATTATGACATTAGAACAGACTGAAGACAGGTTTATAATGACACATCTCTCATTATGACATTAGAACAGACTGAAGACAGGTTTATAATGACACATCTCTCATTATGACATTAGAACAGACTGAAGACAGGTTTATAATGACACATCTCTCATTATGACATTAGAACAGACTGAAGACAGGTTTATAATGACACATCTCTCATTATGACATTAGAACAGACTGAAGACAGGTTTATAATGACACATCTCTCATTATGACAACATTAGAACAGACTGAAGACAGGTTTATAATGACACATCTCTCATTATGACAACATTAGAACAGACTGAAGACAGGTTTATAATGACATCTCTCATTATGACATTAGAACAGACTGAAGACAGGTTTATAATGACATCTCTCATTATGACATTAGAACAGACTGAAGACAGGTTTATAATGACACATCTCTCATTATGACAACATTAGAACAGACTGAAGACAGGTTTATAATGACACATCTCTCATTATGACAACATTAGAACAGACTGAAGACAGGTTTATAATGACACATCTCTCATTATGACAACATTAGAACAGACTGAAGACAGGTTTATAATGACACATCTCTCATTATGACAACATTAGAACAGACTGAAGACAGGTTTATAATGACACATCTCTCATTATGACATTAGAACAGACTGAAGACAGGTTTATAATGACACATCTCTCATTATGACAACATTAGAACAGACTGAAGACAGGTTTATAATGACACATCTCTCATTATGACAACATTAGAACAGACTGAAGACAGGTTTATAATGACACATCTCTCATTATGACATTAGAACAGACTGAAGACAGGTTTATAATGACACATCTCTCATTATGACAACATTAGAACAGACTGAAGACAGGTTTATAATGACACATCTCTCATTATGACAACATTAGAACAGACTGAAGACAGGTTTATAATGACACATCTCTCATTATGACAACATTAGAACAGACTGAAGACAGGTTTATAATGACACATCTCTCATTATGACAACATTAGAACAGACTGAAGACAGGTTTATAATGACACATCTCTCATTATGACATTAGAACAGACTGAAGACAGGTTTATAATGACACATCTCTCATTATGACATTAGAACAGACTGAAGACAGGTTTATAATGACACATCTCTCATTATGACAACATTAGAACAGACTGAAGACAGGTTTATAATGACACATCTCTCATTATGACAACATTAGAACAGACTGAAGACAGGTTTATAATGACACATCTCTCATTATGACATTAGAACAGACTGAAGACAGGTTTATAATGACACATCTCTCATTATGACATTAGAACAGACTGAAGACAGGTTTATAATGACACATCTCTCATTATGACAATTAGAACAGACTGAAGACAGGTTTATAATGACACATCTCTCATTATGACATTAGAACAGACTGAAGACAGGTTTATAATGACACATCTCTCATTATGACAACATTAGAACAGACTGAAGACAGGTTTATAATGACACATCTCTCATTATGACATTAGAACAGACTGAAGACAGGTTTATAATGACACATCTCTCATTATGACATTAGAACAGACTGAAGACTGGTTTATAATGACACATCTCTCATTATGACATTAGAACAGACTGAAGACAGGTTTATAATGACACATCTCTCATTATGACAGTTTATAATGACACATCTCTCATTATGCACATTAGAACAGACTGAAGACAGGTTTATAATGACACATCTCTCATTATGACAACATTAGAACAGACTGAAGACAGGTTTATAATGACACATCTCTCATTATGACATTAGAACAGACTGAAGACAGGTTTATAATGACACATCTCTCATTATGACATTAGAACAGACTGAAGACGGTTTATAATGACACATCTCTCATTATGACATTAGAACAGACTGAAGACAGGTTTATAATGACACATCTCTCATTATGACAACATTAGAACAGACTGAAGACAGGTTTATAATGACACATCTCTCATTATGACAACATTAGAACAGACTGAAGACAGGGTTTATAATGACACATCTCTCATTATGACATTAGAACAGACTGAAGACAGGTTTATAATGACACATCTCTCATTATGACAACATTAGAACAGACTGAAGACAGGTTTATAATGACACATCTCTCATTATGACAACATTAGAACAGACTGAAGACAGGTTTATAATGACACATCTCTCATTATGACATTAGAACAGACTGAAGACAGGTTTATAATGACACATCTCTCATTATGACAACATTAGAACAGACTGAAGACAGGTTTATAATGACACATCTCTCATTATGACATTAGAACAGACTGAAGACAGGTTTATAATGACACATCTCTCATTATGACATTAGAACAGACTGAAGACAGGTTTATAATGACACATCTCTCATTATGACAACATTAGAACAGACTGAAGACAGGTTTATAATGACACATCTCTCATTATGACATTAGAACAGACTGAAGACAGGTTTATAATGACACATCTCTCATTATGACATTAGAACAGACTGAAGACAGGTTTATAATGACACATCTCTCATTATGACAACATTAGAACAGACTGAAGACAGGTTTATAATGACACATCTCTCATTATGACATTAGAACAGACTGAAGACAGGTTTATAATGACACATCTCTCATTATGACATTAGAACAGACTGAAGACAGGTTTATAATGACACATCTCTCATTATGACAACATTAGAACAGACTGAAGACAGGTTTATAATGACACATCTCTCATTATGACATTAGAACAGACTGAAGACAGGTTTATAATGACACATCTCTCATTATGACAACATTAGAACAGACTGAAGACAGGTTTATAATGACACATCTCTCATTATGACATTAGAACAGACTGAAGACAGGTTTATAATGACACATCTCTCATTATGACATTAGAACAGACTGAAGACAGGTTTATAATGACACATCTCTCATTATGACAACATTAGAACAGACTGAAGACAGGTTTATAATGACACATCTCTCATTATGACAACATTAGAACAGACTGAAGACAGGTTTATAATGACACATCTCTCATTATGACATTAGAACAGACTGAAGACAGGTTTATAATGACACATCTCTCATTATGACAACATTAGAACAGACTGAAGACAGGTTTATAATGACACATCTCTCATTATGACACATTAGAACAGACTGAAGACAGGTTTATAATGACACATCTCTCATTATGACATTAGAACAGACTGAAGACAGGTTTATAATGACACATCTCTCATTATGACAACATTAGAACAGACTGAAGACAGGTTTATAATGACACATCTCTCATTATGACAACATTAGAACAGACTGAAGACAGGTTTATAATGACACATCTCTCATTATGACATTAGAACAGACTGAAGACAGGTTTATAATGACACATCTCTCATTATGACAACATTAGAACAGACTGAAGACAGGTTTATAATGACACATCTCTCATTATGACATTAGAACAGACTGAAGACAGGTTTATAATGACACATCTCTCATTATGACAACATTAGAACAGACTGAAGACAGGTTTATAATGACACATCTCTCATTATGACATTAGAACAGACTGAAGACAGGTTTATAATGACACATCTCTCATTATGACATTAGAACAGACTGAAGACAGGTTTATAATGACACATCTCTCATTATGACAACATTAGAACAGACTGAAGACAGGTTTATAATGACACATCTCTCATTATGACAACATTAGAACAGACTGAAGACAGGTTTATAATGACACATCTCTCATTATGACAACATTAGAACAGACTGAAGACAGGTTTATAATGACACATCTCTCATTATGACATTAGAACAGACTGAAGACAGGTTTATAATGACACATCTCTCATTATGACAACATTAGAACAGACTGAAGACAGGTTTATAATGACACATCTCTCATTATGACATTAGAACAGACTGAAGACAGGTTTATAATGACACATCTCTCATTATGACAACATTAGAACAGACTGAAGACAGGTTTATAATGACACATCTCTCATTATGACAACATTAGAACAGACTGAAGACAGGTTTATAATGACACATCTCTCATTATGACATTAGAACAGACTGAAGACAGGTTTATAATGACACATCTCTCATTATGACATTAGAACAGACTGAAGACAGGTTTATAATGACACATCTCTCATTATGACAACATTAGAACAGACTGAAGACAGGTTTATAATGACACATCTCTCATTATGACACATTAGAACAGACTGAAGACAGGTTTATAATGACACATCTCTCATTATGACAACATTAGAACAGACTGAAGACAGGTTTATAATGACACATCTCTCATTATGACAACATTAGAACAGACTGAAGACAGGTTTATAATGACACATCTCTCATTATGACATTAGAACAGACTGAAGACAGGTTTATAATGACACATCTCTCATTATGACAACATTAGAACAGACTGAAGACAGGTTTATAATGACACATCTCTCATTATGACATTAGAACAGACTGAAGACAGGTTTATAATGACACATCTCTCATTATGACATTAGAACAGACTGAAGACAGGTTTATAATGACACATCTCTCATTATGACAACATTAGAACAGACTGAAGACAGGTTTATAATGACACATCTCTCATTATGACATTAGAACAGACTGAAGACAGGTTTATAATGACACATCTCTCATTATGACATTAGAACAGACTGAAGACAGGTTTATAATGACACATCTCTCATTATGACAACATTAGAACAGACTGAAGACAGGTTTATAATGACACATCTCTCATTATGACATTAGAACAGACTGAAGACAGGTTTATAATGACACATCTCTCATTATGACACATTAGAACAGACTGAAGACAGGTTTATAATGACACATCTCTCATTATGACAACATTAGAACAGACTGAAGACAGGTTTATAATGACACATCTCTCATTATGACATTAGAACAGACTGAAGACAGGTTTATAATGACACATCTCTCATTATGACATTAGAACAGACTGAAGACAGGTTTATAATGACACATCTCTCATTATGACATTAGAACAGACTGAAGACAGGTTTATAATGACACATCTCTCATTATGACATTAGAACAGACTGAAGACAGGTTTATAATGACACATCTCTCATTATGACAACATTAGAACAGACTGAAGACAGGTTTATAATGACACATCTCTCATTATGACATTAGAACAGACTGAAGACAGGTTTATAATGACACATCTCTCATTATGACATTAGAACAGACTGAAGACAGGTTTATAATGACACATCTCTCATTATGACAACATTAGAACAGACTGAAGACAGGTTTATAATGACACATCTCTCATTATGACAACATTAGAACAGACTGAAGACAGGTTTATAATGACACATCTCTCATTATGACATTAGAACAGACTGAAGACAGGTTTATAATGACACATCTCTCATTATGACAACATTAGAACAGACTGAAGACAGGTTTATAATGACACATCTCTCATTATGACATTAGAACAGACTGAAGACAGGTTTATAATGACACATCTCTCATTATGACAACATTAGAACAGACTGAAGACAGGTTTATAATGACACATCTCTCATTATGACAACATTAGAACAGACTGAAGACAGGTTTATAATGACACATCTCTCATTATGACATTAGAACAGACTGAAGACAGGTTTATAATGACACATCTCTCATTATGACATTAGAACAGACTGAAGACAGGTTTATAATGACACATCTCTCATTATGACATTAGAACAGACTGAAGACAGGTTTATAATGACACATCTCTCATTATGACATTAGAACAGACTGAAGACAGGTTTATAATGACACATCTCTCATTATGACATTAGAACAGACTGAAGACAGGTTTATAATGACACATCTCTCATTATGACAACATTAGAACAGACTGAAGACAGGTTTATAATGACACATCTCTCATTATGACATTAGAACAGACTGAAGACAGGTTTATAATGACACATCTCTCATTATGACAACATTAGAACAGACTGAAGACAGGGTTTATAATGACACATCTCTCATTATGACATTAGAACAGACTGAAGACAGGTTTATAATGACACATCTCTCATTATGACATTAGAACAGACTGAAGACAGGTTTATAATGACACATCTCTCATTATGACATTAGAACAGACTGAAGACAGGTTTATAATGACACATCTCTCATTATGACAACATTAGAACAGACTGAAGACGGGTTTATAATGACACATCTCTCATTATGACATTAGAACAGACTGAAGACAGGTTTATAATGACACATCTCTCATTATGACATTAGAACAGACTGAAGACAGGTTTATAATGACACATCTCTCATTATGACAACATTAGAACAGACTGAAGACAGGTTTATAATGACACATCTCTCATTATGACAACATTAGAACAGACTGAAGACAGGTTTATAATGACACATCTCTCATTATGACAACATTAGAACAGACTGAAGACAGGTTTATAATGACACATCTCTCATTATGACAACATTAGAACAGACTGAAGACAGGTTTATAATGACACATCTCTCATTATGACATTAGAACAGACTGAAGACAGGTTTATAATGACACATCTCTCATTATGACATTAGAACAGACTGAAGACAGGTTTATAATGACACATCTCTCATTATGACAACATTAGAACAGACTGAAGACAGGTTTATAATGACACATCTCTCATTATGACATTAGAACAGACTGAAGACAGGTTTATAATGACACATCTCTCATTATGACAACATTAGAACAGACTGAAGACAGGTTTATAATGACACATCTCTCATTATGACAACATTAGAACAGACTGAAGACAGGTTTATAATGACACATCTCTCATTATGACAACATTAGAACAGACTGAAGACAGGTTTATAATGACACATCTCTCATTATGACAACATTAGAACAGACTGAAGACAGGTTTATAATGACACATCTCTCATTATGACATTAGAACAGACTGAAGACAGGTTTATAATGACACATCTCCCATTATGACAACATTAGAACAGACTGAAGACAGGTTTATAATGACACATCTCTCATTATGACATTAGAACAGACTGAAGACAGGTTTATAATGACACATCTCTCATTATGACAACATTAGAACAGACTGAAGACAGGTTTATAATGACACATCTCTCATTATGACAACATTAGAACAGACTGAAGACAGGTTTATAATGACACATCTCTCATTATGACATTAGAACAGACTGAAGACAGGTTTATAATGACACATCTCTCATTATGACATTAGAACAGACTGAAGACAGGTTTATAATGACACATCTCTCATTATGACAACATTAGAACAGACTGAAGACAGGTTTATAATGACACATCTCTCATTATGACAACATTAGAACAGACTGAAGACAGGTTTATAATGACACATCTCTCATTATGACAACATTAGAACAGACTGAAGACAGGTTTATAATGACACATCTCTCATTATGACAACATTAGAACAGACTGAAGACAGGTTTATAATGACACATCTCTCATTATGACATTAGAACAGACTGAAGACAGGTTTATAATGACACATCTCTCATTATGACATTAGAACAGACTGAAGACAGGTTTATAATGACACATCTCTCATTATGACAACATTAGAACAGACTGAAGACAGGTTTATAATGACACATCTCTCATTATGACAACATTAGAACAGACTGAAGACAGGTTTATAATGACACATCTCTCATTATGACATTAGAACAGACTGAAGACAGGTTTATAATGACACATCTCTCATTATGACATTAGAACAGACTGAAGACAGGTTTATAATGACACATCTCTCATTATGACAACATTAGAACAGACTGAAGACAGGTTTATAATGACACATCTCTCATTATGACAACATTAGAACAGACTGAAGACAGGTTTATAATGACACATCTCTCATTATGACATTAGAACAGACTGAAGACAGGTTTATAATGACACATCTCTCATTATGACAACATTAGAACAGACTGAAGACAGGTTTATAATGATACATCTCTCATTATGACATTAGAACAGACTGAAGACAGGTTTATAATGACACATCTCTCATTATGACATTAGAACAGACTGAAGACAGGTTTATAATGACACATCTCTCATTATGACAACATTAGAACAGACTGAAGACAGGTTTATAATGACACATCTCTCATTATGACATTAGAACAGACTGAAGACAGGTTTATAATGACACATCTCTCATTATGACATTAGAACAGACTGAAGACAGGTTTATAATGACACATCTCTCATTATGACAACATTAGAACAGACTGAAGACAGGTTTATAATGACACATCTCTCATTATGACATTAGAACAGACTGAAGACAGGTTTATAATGACACATCTCTCATTATGACAACATTAGAACAGACTGAAGACAGGTTTATAATGACACATCTCTCATTATGACAACATTAGAACAGACTGAAGACAGGTTTATAATGACACATCTCTCATTATGACATTAGAACAGACTGAAGACAGGTTTATAATGACACATCTCTCATTATGACATTAGAACAGACTGAAGACAGGTTTATAATGACACATCTCTCATTATGACATTAGAACAGACTGAAGACAGGTTTATAATGACACATCTCTCATTATGACATTAGAACAGACTGAAGACAGGTTTATAATGACACATCTCTCATTATGACAACATTAGAACAGACTGAAGACAGGTTTATAATGACACATCTCTCATTATGACATTAGAACAGACTGAAGACAGGTTTATAATGACACATCTCTCATTATGACATTAGAACAGACTGAAGACAGGTTTATAATGACACATCTCTCATTATGACAACATTAGAACAGACTGAAGACAGGTTTATAATGACACATCTCTCATTATGACAACATTAGAACAGACTGAAGACAGGTTTATAATGACACATCTCTCATTATGACATTAGAACAGACTGAAGACAGGTTTATAATGACACATCTCTCATTATGACAACATTAGAACAGACTGAAGACAGGTTTATAATGACACATCTCTCATTATGACATTAGAACAGACTGAAGACAGGTTTATAATGACACATCTCTCATTATGACAACATTAGAACAGACTGAAGACAGGTTTATAATGACACATCTCTCATTATGACAACATTAGAACAGACTGAAGACAGGTTTATAATGACACATCTCTCATTATGACATTAGAACAGACTGAAGACAGGTTTATAATGACACATCTCTCATTATGACATTAGAACAGACTGAAGACAGGTTTATAATGACACATCTCTCATTATGACATTAGAACAGACTGAAGACAGGTTTATAATGACACATCTCTCATTATGACATTAGAACAGACTGAAGACAGGTTTATAATGACACATCTCTCATTATGACATTAGAACAGACTGAAGACAGGTTTATAATGACACATCTCTCATTATGACAACATTAGAACAGACTGAAGACGGGTTTATAATGACACATCTCTCATTATGACATTAGAACAGACTGAAGACAGGTTTATAATGACACATCTCTCATTATGACAACATTAGAACAGACTGAAGACGGGTTTATAATGACACATCTCTCATTATGACATTAGAACAGACTGAAGACAGGTTTATAATGACACATCTCTCATTATGACAACATTAGAACAGACTGAAGACAGGTTTATAATGACACATCTCTCATTATGACATTAGAACAGACTGAAGACAGGTTTATAATGACACATCTCTCATTATGACATTAGAACAGACTGAAGACAGGTTTATAATGACACATCTCTCATTATGACAACATTAGAACAGACTGAAGACAGGTTTATAATGACACATCTCTCATTATGACAACATTAGAACAGACTGAAGACAGGTTTATAATGACACATCTCTCATTATGACATTAGAACAGACTGAAGACAGGTTTATAATGACACATCTCTCATTATGACATTAGAACAGACTGAAGACAGGTTTATAATGACACATCTCTCATTATGACATTAGAACAGACTGAAGACAGGTTTATAATGACACATCTCTCATTATGACAACATTAGAACAGACTGAAGACAGGTTTATAATGACACATCTCTCATTATGACATTAGAACAGACTGAAGACAGGTTTATAATGACACATCTCTCATTATGACATTAGAACAGACTGAAGACAGGTTTATAATGACACATCTCTCATTATGACATTAGAACAGACTGAAGACAGGTTTATAATGACACATCTCTCATTATGACAACATTAGAACAGACTGAAGACAGGTTTATAATGACACATCTCTCATTATGACAACATTAGAACAGACTGAAGACAGGTTTATAATGACACATCTCTCATTATGACATTAGAACAGACTGAAGACAGGTTTATAATGACACATCTCTCATTATGACAACATTAGAACAGACTGAAGACAGGTTTATAATGACACATCTCTCATTATGACATTAGAACAGACTGAAGACAGGTTTATAATGACACATCTCTCATTATGACAATGTGTGATAGAACAAAGCAAAGGAAAGGAATGGCCCGCTGAAATGTTTCAAACGCTTCTTTCATAGCTAGATAACGTCATTTGTGTAATTAAGTTCTTACTAACAGTATGAGTGTAGAAGAGACTTATAATAACTTGTGTGTGTGTGTGTGTGTGTGTGTGTGTGTGTGTGTGTGTGTGTGTGTGTGTGTGTGTGTGTGTGTGTGTGTGTGTGTGTGTGTGTGTGTGTGTGTGTGTGTGTGTGTGTGTGTGTGTGTGTGTGTGTGTGTGTGTGTGTGTGTGTGTGTGTCTGCAGGTACGTCAATATCAGTTCCCTGTCCTTCAGTCCTGACGCCCAGTTCCTCTGTGCCTCCAGCAACACTGAGACCGTACACATCTTCAAACTGGAACAGCACGGACCCAGGTACACACACACACCACACACACATAGGAGTCACCCCCAACCTGGCAAGCCATCATACATCTCTCTCTCTACCCCTCATCTCTCTCTATCCCCCTATCTATCTCTCTCTATCCCTCTATCTCTCTCTATCCCCCCATCTCTCTATCTACCCCTCTATCTCTCTCTCTCTACCCCACCTCTCTCTCTATCCCCTCTATCTCTCTCTCTATCCCCCATCTCTCTCTCTATCCCCCCTATCTCTCTCTATCCCCCCTATCTCTCTCTATCCCCCCTATCTCTCTCTCTATCCCCCTATCTCTCTCTCTACCCCCCTCTCTCTCTATCCCCCATCCCCCCTCTCTCTCTCTCTACCCCTCTATCTCTCTCTATCCCCCCTATCTCTCTCTCTCTACCCCACCTCTCTCTCTATCCGCCTATCTCTCTCTCTCTATCCCCCCTATCTCTCTCTCTCTACCCCACCTCTCTCTCTATCCCCCTATCTCTCTCTCTCTATCCCCCCTCTCTCTCTATCCCCCCTCTCTCTCTACCCCCCTCTCTCTCTACCCCCCTCTCTCTCTATCCCCCATCTCTCTCTATCCCCCATCCCCCCTCTCTCTCTCTATCCCCCCCTCTCTCTCTACCCCCCTCTCTCTCTATCCCCCATCCCCCCTCTCTCTCTCTATCCCCCCCTCTCTCTACCCCCCTCTCTCTCTATCCCCCATCCCCCCCTCTCTCTCTATCCCCCTCTCTCACACACTCTTTCTCTCTCCCTGTCTCTCTAACCCTGTATCTCCCTGTCTCTCTAACCCTGTATCTCCCTGTCTCTCTCTGTGTATCTCCCTGTCTCTCTAACCCTGTATCTCCCTGTCTCTCTAACCCTGTCTCTCTCTGTGTATCTCCCTGTCTCTCTCTGTGTATCTCCCTGTCTCTCTCTGTGTATCTCCCTGTCTCTCTCTGTGTATCTCCCTGTCTCTCTAACCCTGTATCTCCCTGTCTCTCTAACCCTGTATCTCCCTGTCTCTCTAACCCTGTATCTCCCTGTCTCTCTCTGTGTATCTCCCTGTCTCTCTCTGTGTATCTCCCTGTCTCTCTCTGTGTATCTCCCTGTCTCTCTAACCCTGTATCTCCCTGTCTCTCTAACCCTGTATCTCCCTGTCTCTCTCTGTGTATCTCCCTGTCTCTCTAACCCTGTATCTCCCTGTCTCTCTAACCCTGTATCTCCCTGTCTCTCTAACCCTGTATCTCCCTGTCTCTCTCTGTGTATCTCCCTGTCTCTCTAACCCTGTATCTCCCTGTCTCTCTAACCCTGTATCTCCCTGTCTCTCTAACCCTGTATCTCCCTGTCTCTCTAACCCTGTCTCTCTCTGTGTATCTCCCTGTCTCTCTCTGTGTAGTGGAGAGGAGGAGTGTCCTACCTGGGGATCCTACGTAGGGAAGATGTTCTCTGCAGCCAGCAGCTACCTCCCAGCCCAGGTGTCTGTCTTATTGGCCTTTTCTTTCTTGTTCCCTGCATGTTTATATATTATGCTTCTTCTTATTCAATACTATTTCAAATATTTGTTTACTTGCTGTACTGAGAGGAGATCTTGTAAGTAGCATGACATTGTACTGTATACACTAGGCTGTATCCTATCATATGACAATACACTTTGATTGCATTTGAGGTGTCTGGAGTGATGAGTCAGGAAAGAGCCTTTGCCACTGTACGCCTCCTAGTGGCCGGGCAGAGGAACGTCTGTACCCTCGCCACGTGAGTCTCCCTGTGTGTGTGTTTTTGTGTTTAGGGATTACGGGTGTATGTGTGTGTGTGTGTGTGTGTGTGTGTGTGTACTGTATAGGGAGTTGGTGTGGGTTTTTTATCTCATTAGGTTTTGGTCTTCTATTTGTTATACACAGTAGTACACAGTAGTACACAGTAGTACACAGTAGTACACAGTAGTAGACAGTAATACACAGTAGTAGACAGTAGTAGACTGAATTACACAGTTTAAAATACTATATCGTAGATCATCCTGACCTGATCCGAGAGTAATGGCCATAAATTATAGTGTTGTATGTCCTATTCCACTGGGTGTGAGGGTGTCATGGCTGGCTGTGTCCCTGTGTCTGTCTGTCAGGATCCAGAAGCTTCCTCGTCTGCTGGTGGCCTCCTCCGACGGACAGCTGTTCATCTATAACGTCGACCCTCAGGATGGAGGAGAGTGTGTCCTGGCTCAGAAACACAGGTGAGAGGTCATCTCAGGTCAGAGGTCAATCGAGGTCAGAAGCCCTTACAGCTGCTTTGCTAATCAAACAAACTGCTGAAAGTGACATCTGGAAAACCATCATCTGCAACCTATTCAATACCAGACCTAGTATTTCTGTTGTCATCTGCAACCTATTCAATACCAGACCTAGTATTTCTGTTGTCATCTGCAACCTATTCAATACCAGACCTAGTATTTCTGTTGTCATCTGCAACCTATTCAATACCAGACCTAGTATTTCTGTTGTCATCTGCAACCTATTCAATACCAGACCTAGTATTTCTGTTGTCATCTGCAACCTATTCAATACCAGACCTAGTATTTCTGTTGTCATCTGCAACCTATTCAATACCAGACCTAGTATTTCTGTTGTCATCTGCAACCTATTCAATACCAGACCTAGTATTTCTGTTGTCATCTGCAACCTATTCAATACCAGACCTAGTATTTCTGTTGTCATCTGCAACCTATTCAATACCAGACCTAGTATTTCTGTTGTCATCTGCAACCTATTCAATACCAGACCTAGTATTTCTGTTGTCATCTGCAACCTATTCAATACCAGACCTAGTATTTCTGTTGTCATCTGCAACCTATTCAATACCAGACCTAGTATTTCTGTTGTCATCTGCAACCTATTCAATACCAGACCTAGTATTTCTGTTGTCATCTGCAACCTATTCAATACCAGACCTAGTATTTCTGTTGTCATCTGCAACCTATTCAATACCAGACCTAGTATTTCTGTTGTCATCTGCAACCTATTCAATACCAGACCTAGTATTTCTGTTGTCATCTGCAACCTATTCAATACCAGACCTAGTATTTCTGTTGTCATCTGCAACCTATTCAATACCAGACCTAGTATTTCTGTTGTCATCTGCAACCTATTCAATACCAGACCTAGTATTTCTGTTGTCATCTGCAACCTATTCAATACCAGACCTAGTATTTCTGTTGTCATCTGCAACCTATTCAATACCAGACCTAGTATTTCTGGTTGTCATCTGCAACCTATTCAATACCAGACCTAGTATTTCTGTTGTCATCTGCAACCTATTCAATACCAGACCTAGTATTTCTGTTGTCATCTGCAACTTATTCAATACCAGACCTAGTATTTCTGTTGTCATCTGCAACCTATTCAATACCAGACCTAGTATTTCTGTTGTCATCTGCAACCTATTCAATACCAGACCTAGTATTTCTGTTGTCATCTGCAACCTATTCAATACCAGACCTAGTATTTATGCTTTATTGGCATGGGAAACATATGTTTACATTGCCAAAGCAAGTGAAATAGATAATAAACAAAAATGAAATAAACAATAAAAAATGAACAGTAAACCTTACACTCACAAGTTTCAAAGGAATAAATACATTTCAAATGTCATATTATGTCTACATACAGTGTTGTAATGATGTTCAAATAGTTAAAGTACACAAGGGAAAATAAATAAACATAAATATAGGTTGTATTTACAATGGTGTTTGTTCTTCACTGGTTGCCCTTTTCTTGTGGTAACAGGTCACACATCTTGCTGCTCTCTCTTGCTGATTTTATCCCCCCCCCCAGATTGTTTGGTGAGGATGAGGACAAGGAGGAGGGGGTGGAGTCAGAAGGGTCAGAGGTCACGGTGCCTGTCCAGGCATGTCCATCATACGCCGCCACTGTTGCCATACCAACCACTGGTCCAGTCACTACCACGCTTACAGGTGTGTGTGAGTGAGAGAGAAAGAGAGAAATATTGTGTGTGTGTGAGAGAGAGAGAGAGATTTGTGTTGTATCTGAAAGGGTGTGTGTGTATAACTTTACCTGTAACCTCTCTCCTCTCCTCTCCACCCCAGGTTACTCTGAGGATGGTGGGGCTAAGAAGGGCGAGGTGATCCCAGAACATGAGTTTGCCGCTGGTCCCGTCTGTCTGGATGATGAGAACGAGTTTCCTCCAGTGAGCAATCAGCAACTCTCCTAGCCTGGTCCTATACAGAAACAGTAGTCATGCTAACTCTCCTAGCCTGGTCCTATACAGAAACAGTAGTTATGCTAACTCTCCTAGCCTGGTCCTATACAGAAACAGTAGTCATGCTAACTCTCCTAGCCTGGTCCTATACAGAAACAGTAGTCATGCTAACTCTCCTAGCCTGGTCCTATACAGAAACAGTAGTCATGCTAACTCTCCTAGCCTGGTCCTATACAGAAACAGTAGTCATGCTAACTCTCCTAGCCTGGTCCTATACAGAAACAGTAGTTATGCTAACTCTAATAGCCTGGTCCTATACAGAAACAGTAGCCTGGCTAGCTAGCCAGAGACTGAGAGAAGCAGAGTTTGGCCAAAGCGAGATATTTCAACCTGGAATGACATTAGACAAAAGGAAAGGGTGCAACTCTACCCTACTGCCTTCAGAAACTAAAGGACAGCTCCTCATTTGTGGTGAGCAGCAGTAGTGCTTCTGGGATACTGAGTCTGGAAGGACATAAGTAGGATCAGAGGAGCACATGTAAAGAGTTGACCCTACTGTCTTTATATTCCACTCAGGAGCTAACCGGGTCCAATTTAGAAACATAGGAACTATAGTACTAGCCTAGTCCCCTTCCTTAACCCCTACCCTCCTACAAACTAGTCCCCTTCCTTATCCCCTACCCTCCTACAAACTAGTCCCCTTCCCTACCCCTACCCTCCTACAAACTAGTCCCCTTCCTTAACCCCTACCCTCCTACAAACTAGTCCCCTTCCTTAACCCCTACCCTCCTACAAACTAGTCCCCTTCCTTATCCCCTACCCTCCTACAAACTAGTCCCCTTCCTTAACCCCTACCCTCCTACAAACTAGTCCCCTTCCTTAACCCCTACCCTCCTACAAACTAGTCCCCTTCCCCTCCTACAAACTAGTCCCCTTCCTTAACCCCTACCCTCCTACAAACTAGTCCCCTTCCTTTACCCCTACCCTCCTACAAACTAGTCCCCTTCCTTAACCCCTACCCTCCTACAAACTAGTCCCCTTCCTTAACCCCTACCCTCCTACAAACTAGTCCCCTTCCTTAACCCCTACCCTCCCACAAACTAGTCCCCTTCCTTAACCCCTACCCTCCTACAAACTAGCCCCCTTCCCCTCCTACAAACTAGTCCCCTTCCTTAACCCCTACCCTCCTACAAACTAGTCCCCTTCCTTTACCCCTACCCTCCTACAAACTAGTCCCCTTCCTTAACCCCTACCCTCCTACAAACTAGTCCCCTTCCTTAACCCCTACCCTCCTACAAACTAGTCCCCTTCCTTAACCCCTACCCTCCTACAAACTAGTCCCCTTCCTTATCCCCTACCCTCCTACAAACTAGTCCCCTTCCTTATCCCCTACCCTCCTACAAACTAGTCCCCTTCCTTAACCCCTACCCTCTCACAAACTAGTCCCCTTCCTTAACCCCTACCCTCCTACAAACTAGTCCCCTTCCTTAACCCCTACCCTCCTACAAACTAGTCCCCTTCCTTAACCCCTACCCTTCCACAAACTAGTCCCCTTCCTTAACCCCTACCCTCCTACAAACTAGTCCCCTTCCTTAACCCCTACCCTCCTACAAACTAGTCCCCTTCCTTAACCCCTACCCTCCTACAAACTAGTCCCCTTCCTTAACCCCTACCCTCCCACAAACTAGTCCCCTTCCTTAACCCCTACCCTCCTACAAACTAGTCCCCTTCCCTACCCCTACCCTCCTACAAACTAGCCCCCTTCCCCTCCTACAAACTAGTCCCCTTCCCTACCCCTACCCTCCTACAAACTAGTCCCCTTCCTTAACCCCTACCCTCCTACAAACTAGTCCCCTTCCTTATCCCCTACCCTCCTACAAACTAGTCCCCTTCCTTATCCCCTACCCTCCTACAAACTAGTCCCCTTCCTTAACCCCTACCCTCTCACAAACTAGTCCCCTTCCTTAACCCCTACCCTCCCACAAACTAGTCCCCTTCCCCTCCTACAAACTAGTCCCCTTCCCTACCCCTACCCTCCTACAAACTAGTCCCCTTCCCTACCCCTTATAACATTGTCCCAGTTAGCAAGGCCTCCACACTAACTCCTACAAAATATTGGGTTTAAATCCTACAGTATACACTGAGTGAACAAAACATTAGGAACATCTTCCTAATATTGAGTTTAACCTGTCTCCTCCTCTTCATCTACACTGATTGAAGTGGATTTAACAAGTGACGTCAATAAGGGATCACAGCTTTCACCTGGATTCACCAGGTCAGTCTGTGTCATGGAAAGAGCAGGTGTTCTTAATGTTTTGTGCAGTCAGTATATATACAGTAGGTTTTATAAGAAGGTTTGTTTTAATGCTGAGGGTTGCAATGGGTTTCACTCTGTGAACACCGGTATTACTTTAATACATCATTTCTCTGGAATAGCTATTTTGGTTTATATGTGATTTTATAAGTGTTACCTTCTTAATATGACGTGTATAATGAATCAAATGGGGGTTTGAAAGAACCGTTCAGATGTATAGGCCGGGATTAAATTAGATCCTGGGTGATAGGCAGGAAATGTTCCCGCGTTCGCGGAGATTCCATTTACGGTAAACGCTGCATATGTCGACTCAATCGGATATTGCCTTTAAAAGTCGCAATGCCGATAACCCGCGATCAGATTGAATCCTAGTTGCATGTGGCCAGGTCTGTTGGTGTAATTGTTATATTAATCCACAAGGGGGTGCTGTTGTCCCCGTGTGAGTTCCCATTGCTCAGTGCAACCTGTAAGCAAGTAGAAGTCGCTCCTAAGCACTGATCTAGGATCAGCATACTTAGGACCTTACCAAATGAAGGTTAAGCGCAATACTGGTCCTAGATCAGTGCATAAGGAGAAGATTCTATGTTGCTTTATTGGCCACTATTGGGTATAGAGAGAGCCCATGATTCTCTATGCCTTAGCCTTTTTCAAATCTCTCCTCGGGGACGTTTCACAATGTTGTTGTAGCCCTGAACTGGCGCCTGATTATAGTAGTCAAGTGCTCGTTGACCGGTTGTAGCGTCAGGTGTGCTAGTTCTGGAACAGTTCAAATACATGGACAGGCTGGGGGTTGCCGAGGAGAGGTTGTAATAGTACATGGACAGGCTGGGGGTTGCCAAGGAGAGGTTGTAATAGTACATGGACAGGCTGGGGGTTGCCGAGGAGAGGTTGTAATAGTACATGGACAGGCTGGGGGTTGCCAAGGAGAGGTTGTAATAATACATGGACAGGCTGGGGGTTGCCGAGGAGAGGTTGTAATAGTACATGGACAGGTTGCCGAGGAGAGGTTGTAATAGTACATGGACAGGCTGGGGGTTGCCGAGGAGAGGTTGTAATAGTACATGGACAGGCTGGGGGTTGCCGAGGAGAGGTTGTAATAGTACATGGACAGGTTGCCGAGGAGAGGTTGTAATAGTACATGGACAGGTTGCCGAGGAGAGGTTGTAATAGTACATGGACAGGCTGGGGGTTGCCGAGGAGAGGTTGTAATAGTACATGGACAGGTTGCCGAGGAGAGGTTGTAATAGTACATGGACAGGCTGGGGGTTGCCGAGGAGAGGTTGTAATAGTACATGGACAGGTTGCCGAGGAGAGGTTGTAATAGTACATGGACAGGCTGGGGGTTGCCGAGGAGAGGTTGTAATAGTACATGGACAGGTTGCCGAGGAGGGGTTGGGAAAAAGCTGCCTATGTAATGCCCTACTAGTTTACATGTCCTATTGAAATGAAGGTCAACCTGTAGTTCTGTCACATTCTCTGAGAAGGGAAGCCGTGATACATATCCACGTGACCATACTACAATAATGATGTTGTTTTTAAACTTCTTGGCATGACTGTGTGTTTTAGAACGAATAACGAAGTCTATTTGTACACCGCTGTCTAGTCTGTCCCATGTGTCTGGTCCTAGAAAAACGTTATCTAAGAGCATTAATCACAGGATGTATCTTAGTTAGTGGAGTGTTTTCTAAAACATTTTTCCCCTTGATGTTGATATTGGTAAAGGTGGACGTGTTATCTTTAGTCTGTCTCTCAGGGTCGGGGTCATTTCCATTTCAATTCAGTCAGTTCAGGAATTACATTGAATTGACTGAGGTTCGCGTCCCAAATGTCACCATATTCCCTATATAGTGCACTACTTTTGACCCTGGTAGTTCACCATATAGGAAATAGGGCTCTGGTTTAAAAGTAGTGCACTACAGGGAATAGGATACCATTTGGGACGTAGCCTGAAATGACATGGAAGGAACCTTAACCCTGTTGTCTCTATTATAACAAGACTATGACCAAAACCATTCAACCTGACCCCTGACCCCGGTCTGTTTTGGTGTTTTGGTAGATAAATTGGTGCCGCGACGGAACTCGAGGTGGCCAGGGGCGTCGTCTGTGAGGGTAGAACGAAGGAAGGAAGGACAGGAGGACAGACGGGCGGGCGGGCGGACAGACAGACAGACAGACAGACAGGTGTCTGTTGTACACGTTAGAACACACTAACACCTGGTCTGGAACCACAGGACTTCCAGGAGAGCCGTTACATGACCCAGGACAAAATAAACGAGAGGGAAAAAAGACTCTCATTTTAGGGTGCTAAGTTATTTTTTTGAATTAAGTGATTTAAAAAAATATATTATAATAATTATGATTTCTAATTGGGAGGGGGGGGCCAGGACTGGGTGTTTGTGACCCGGTGTGTTGGGGTGTGTTACAGTCCTGGGTCAAATATATAATGTCAAACGCTTTCAAATACCACTATGTCATAAAAGGCACCCTATTCCCTATTTAGTGCACTACTTTTGACCGGGACCATAGGGCTCTGATCAAATGTAATGCACTATATAGGCAATATAGTGCAATTTGGTACAAAGTCCAGGGCTGTGCTTAGTTTAGTTCAGTGGTTCCCAACCCATGGGTACTAGGAGAGGGTACTAGAGGGGGTACTAGAGAAGACTCATGAGACCATAGGCCTACCGGTCAAAATGCACATGAGGGGGTACTTCAGGGGTACTCTGGGCAGAGCCAAATTTAGTTGGTGGTACACTAACCGGAAAACAAAGAAAAAAGGTTGGGAACCACTGGTTTAGTGTTTCCTGTATAATGGAACCAATGAAACCGATTTGAGTATTCCCAAGAGGACAAACTCCAAACTAAATCAAGGTCACAAAGGCTCCGTCCCAGATGGCACCTTGGAAGAGCAGTGGATGTACCAGAGACCATGTGATCTGTCTCTGGGGTGTTAAGACTCTACTGTACCAGAGACCATGTGATCTGTCTCTGGGGTGTTAAGACTCTACTGTACCAGAGACCATGTGATCTGTCTCTGGGGTGTTAAGACTCTACTGTACCAGAGACCATGTGATCTGTCTCTGGGGTGTTAAGACTCTACTGTACCAGAGACCATGTGATCTGTCTCTGGGGTGTTAAGACTCTACTGTACCAGAGACCATGTGATCTGTCTCTGGGGTGTTAAGACTCTACTGTACCAGAGACCATGTGATCTGTCTCTGGGGTGTTAAGACTCTACTGTACCAGAGACCATGTGATCTGTCTCTGGGGTGTTAAGACTCTACTGTACCAGAGACCATGTGATCTGTCTCTGGGGTGTTAAGACTCTACTGTACCAGAGACCATGTGATCTGTCTCTGGGGTGTTAAGACTCTACTGTACCAGAGACCATGTGATCTGTCTCTGGGGTGTTAAGACTCTACTGTACCAGAGACCATGTGATCTGTCTCTGGGGTGTTAAGACTCTACTGTACCAGAGACCATGTGTGTGATCTGTCTCTGGGGTGTTAAGACTCTACTGTACCAGGTGCATGCCTGACATGTCGCAAATATAACCACGGTTTTTAGAGCTACAAAAAATATTTTATAATAGAATAATTCAATTGTTTAATTATACCATCATCATAACTTTGTATTATGTTTGTTATTATTTTTATTATTATTAACATTCTGGTATTTAATCGTAAAGGAGATTAACAGTTTTTATTATGATGTTTATTTTGCTTTAATTCTGTGTATTTGGATGTATTGATACTTATTAAATGTTTACATGTACCCGTATTGGACACGATCCAGCAGGTCGTTTTGTATGTACGTCCCGATGATATCATTTGTAAAAGTGCGAAGTTTTGCGGATTGCACAAGACCAAAAAAGAAACTACACAGAAACAAACAAATAAAGAAGTAGACTGAAGTAGGAATGGAATTATGCAAATCACCTGACTTGTTGAGTGGTTATTTATCTTTAATAAGGGAGGGAGGGAGGGAGGGAGAGGAGGGAGAGGAAAGGGAGGGGAGGGAGGGAGAGGAAAGGGAGGGGAGGGAGTAGAAAGGGAGGGAGAGGAAAGGGAGGGGAGGGAGGGAGGGAGTGGAAAGGGAGGGGAGAGAGAGAGGGGGGAGGGGAGAGGGAGTGGAGGGAGGGAGGGAGGGGAGGGAGAGGAAAGGGAGGGGAGGGAGGGAGAGAGGGGGGAGGGGAGAGGGAGGAGAGGGAGGGGAGAGAGGGAGGGAGGGGAGGAAGGAAGGAAGGAATGTTTTAGACAGATGTTATATTATTAGGCCACTGAGTCCACACACAGCCTTGGATGTAGTAGCCAATCGATCCTTGTATAGAATTTGCCACAGAACTAAGATCAGCTTACCCGAACCTTAACCATTAGAGGGACAAACATGACCTTAAATCAGCATCTATGGTCATCTAAGACTGTGTTTACACAGGCAGCCAAATTCAGATTTTCTTTTAAACTGTGTTTACACAGGCAGCCAAATTCAGATTTTTTTTTAAACTAATTGGTATTTTGATCAATCACATCAGATCTTTTCAGAACAGATATATTTTCAGAGCTTATCTGATTGGTCAAAAGACCAATTAGTGACAGAAAAATATCAGAATTGAGCTATGTAGAAAAGGCCTTCATATTTAGTCTTTCTGTAACTCCCAATCACGGCCAGTTGTGATACAGCCTGGAATCGAACCAGGATCTGTAGTGACGCCTCTAGCACTGAGATGCAGTGCCTTAGACCGCTGCGCCACTCGGGAGTAGCAGTGTGTGGTTGATGGTGGTGAGGTGACAGGCCAATTAAGACAGCATCCATACTGCTCTAGCCGGCAGCCTTGTAGTGATTTCAAATCCTTAAGAGTCAGTTGATGCATCTATCTAAGTAACATAATAAAAAAATACCCATCACAATCCGTCAGTTTAAACTTCAGATATCAGTTGTTGTTTTTTGCAGGGCCTGCGTCTCAATCCATCACATCAGCCTATGACGACCTTCCGCATCTGCAGTGGAAGGTGGCTGAGCTACAACGGTGTCGGTAAGACCATGAGACATCCCCAAAATCGGTCATCTCACAAAAACATCTGTAGCTTCCAAACTAATACGACCCCACTATGGAAAGGGGAGACTCTCCCAAACATGATGGTGTTCTCCGTTTGACTCTACGACCCCCACAAGTGTCACAGGACTTGTCTGAAGGTAAACCCATACAAACACATAGAAGAAAGGAGGAAGTTTGGTGCCAACAAAAATAAGGGGTTAAATATGTGTAAAAAAAACACACACAAATATTATGAGGGACTATGGACAAAATCCTGGAATCCTCCAACCAGGATTTCTAGAAAACCATGTGAATTTGGGTCAAATTACTGGAATTTTGCAACCCGATATGGCTAGGCCTTAGGTTAATAATGACCTGACTGTTGACTCATCAGTGTTGCACTGCACATGCCACTGAGTCTGTTGAGAGAGAGAAAGAGAGAGTCAGAGAGTGAGAGAGAGGGAAAGAGTGAAAGAGCGAGAGGAATAGAGAGAGAGACTGTTGACTCATTAGTGTTATACGTGCCTCACACGAGCCACTACCTCTTCCTCCTAAATAGTCCAGAGAGAGAGAGAGAGAGAGAGACTGTAGACTACTTTATCACTGACCTCAACACAGAGTCTCTCAGAGCGTTCACAGTCAGTCCACTGACACCCCTATCAGACCACAGCAAAATCACAGTCTACTTGAACAGAGCAATACTCAATCATGAGGCATCAAAGCCAAAGGAACTGAGTAACATTAAGAAATGCTATAGATGGAAGGAAAGTAGTGTAGAAACCTACCAAACAACAATTAGGCAACGACAAATTCAATCCCTTTTAGACAACTTCCTGGACAAAACGTTCCACTGTAATAGCGAAGGTGTAAACTTGGCAGTAGAAAACCTAAGAAAATTAACAACAATGACAAATGGTTTGACGAAGAATGCAAAAACCTAAGAAAGAAATTGAGAAACCTATCTAACCAAAAACATAGAGACCCAGAAAACCTGAGTCTACTCCTTCACTATGGTGAATCACTAAAACAATACAGAAATACCCTCGGAAAAAGAAGGAACAGCACATCAGAAATCAATGTAAATGAAGAATCCGTAGAATCTAACCACTTCTGGGAAACTTAGAAAACACTAAACAAACAACAACACGAAGAGTTATCTATCCAAAATGGAGATGTATAAACCACTTCTCCAATCTTTTTGGCTCTATAACAAAGAACAAACAGCAAAAACATATACAGTTGAAGTTGGAAGTTTACATACACCTTAGCCAAATACATTTAAACTCAGTTTTTCACAATTCCTGACATTTAATTCTATAAAGAATTCCCTGTCTTAGGTCAGTTAGGATCACCACTTTATTTTAAGAATGTGAAATGTCAGAATAATAGTAGAGAGAATTATTTATTTCAGCTTTAATTTCTTTCATCACATTCCCAATGGGTCAGAAGTTTACATACACTCAATTAGTATTTGGTAGCGTTGCCTTTAAATTGTTTAACTTGGGTCAAACGTTTCGGGTAGCCTTCCACAAGCTTCCCACAATAAGTTGGGTGAATTTTGGCCTATTCCTCTTGACAGAGCTGGTCTAACTGAGTCAGGTTTGTAGGCGTCTCTGCTCGCACACGCTTTTTCAGTTCTGCCCACAAATTTTCTATGGGATTGAGGTCAGGGCTTTGTGATGGCCTCTCCAATACCTTGACTTTGTTGTCCTTAAGCTATTTTGCTACAACTTTGGAAGTATGCTTGGGGTCATTGTCCATTTGGAAGACCCATTTGCAACCAAGCTTTAACTTCCTGACTAATGTTTTGAGATTTTGCTTCAATATATCCACATAATTGTCCTGCCTCATGTTGCCATCTATTTTGTGAAGTGCACCAGTCCCTCCTGCAGCAAAGCATCCCCACAACATGATGCTGCAACCCCCATGCTTCCCGGTTGGGATAGTGTTCTTCGGCTTGCAAGCCTCCCCCTTTTTCCTCCAAACATAACGATGGTCATTATGGCCAAACAGTTCTATTTTTGTTTCATCAGACCAGAGGACTTTTCTCCAAAAAGTACGATCTTTGTCCCCATGTGCAGTTGCAAACCGTAGTCTTGCTTTTTAATGCCGGTTTTGGAGCAGTGGCTTCTTCCTTGCTGAGCAGTCTTTCAGGTTATGTCGATATAGGACTCGTTTTACTGTGGATATAGATACTTTTGTACCTGTTTCCTCCAGCATCTTCACAAGGTCCTTTGCTGTTGTTCTGGGATTGATTTGCACTTTTCACACCAAAGTACGTTCATCTCTAGGACACAGAACGCGTCTCCTTCCTGAGTGGTATGACGGCTGCGTGGTCCCATGGTGTTTATACTTGCGTACTATTGTTTGTGCAGATGAACATGGTACCTTCAGGCGTTTGGAAATTGCTCCCAAGGATGAACCAGACTTGTGGAGGTCTACAATTTTTTTCTGAGGTCTTGTCTGATTTCTTTTGAGTTTCCCATGATGTCAAGCAAAGAGGCACTGAGTTTGAAGGTAGGCCTTGAAATACATCCACAGTTACACCTCCAATTGACTCAAATGATGTCATTTAGCCTACCAGAAGCTTCTAAAGCCATGACATCATTTTCTGTAATTTTCCAAGCTGTTTAAAGGCACAGTCAACTTAGTGTATGTAAACTTCTGACCCACTGAAATTGTGATACAGTGAATTATAAGTGAAATAATCTGTCTGTAAACAATTGTTGGAAAAATTACTTGTGTCATGCACAAAGTAGATGTCCTAACCGACTTGCCAAAACTATAGTGTGTTAACAAGAAACCAAAACAAAGGCAAAGTCTTCTCATGCTTTGTTGATTTAAAAAAGCTTTTGACCCAATTTGGCACGAGGGTCTGCTATACAAATTGATGGAAAGTGGTGTTGGGGAAAAAATATACGACAAAGTAAAATCCATGTACACAAACAACAAGTGTGCGGTAAAAATGTGGAAAAAACACACACATTTCTTTCCACAGTGCTGGGGGTTGAGACAGGGATGCAACTTGAGCCCCACCCTCTTGAACATATGTATCAATGAATTGGCGAGGACACTAGAACAGTCTGCTAATTAAATCAAATGTTATTTGTCACATGCGCCGAATACAACAGGTGCAGACCTTACAGTGAAATGCTTACTTACAAGCCCTTAACCAACAATGCAGTTTTATGAAAATACCTAAAAATGTAAGAGATAAAAATAACAAATAATTAAAGAGCAGCAGTAAAATAACAATAGCGAGGCTATATACAGGGGGTACCGGTACAGAGTTAATGTGTGGGGGCACTGGTGTTGGGCATCCGAGTAGGGCATCTCCGGCGCGGCCCACGCTTGGATTGCGTCCTACCTGACAGGTCGCTCCTACCAGGTGGCGTGGCGAGAATCTGTCTCCGCACCACGTGCTCTCACCACTGGTGTCCCCCAGAGCTCTGTTCTAGGCCCTCTCCTATTCTCGCTATACACCAAGTCACTTGGCTCTGTCATATCCTCACATGGTCTCTCCTATCATTGCTATGCAGACGACACACAATTCATCTTCTCCTTTCCCCCTTCTGATAACCAGGTGGCGAATCGCATCTCTGCATGTCTGGCAGACATATCAGTGTGGATGACGGATCACCACCTCAAGCTGAACCTCGGCAAGACGGAGCTGCTCTTCCTCCCGGGGAAGGACTGCCCGTTCCATGATCTCGCCATCACGGTTGACAACTCCCTTGTGTCCTCCTCCCAGAGTGCTAAGAACCTTGGCGTGACCCTGGACAACACCCTGTCATTCTCCACTAACATCAAGGCGGTGACCCGATCCTGTAGGTTCATGCTCTACAACATTCGCAGAGTACGACCCTGCCTCACACAGGAAGCGGCGCAGGTCCTAATCCAGGCACTTGTCATCTCCCGTCTGGATTACTGCAACTCGCTGTTGGCTGGGCTCCCTGCCTGTGCCATTAAACCCCTACAACTCATCCAGAACGCCGCAGCCCATCTGGTGTTCAACCTTCCCAAGTTCTCTCACGTCACCCCGCTCCTCCGCTCTCTCCACTGGCTTCCAGTTGAAGCTCGCATCCGCTACAAGACCATGGTGCTTGCCTACGGAGCTGTGAGGGGAACGGCACCGCCGTACCTTCAGGCTCTGATCAGGCCCTACACCCAAACAAGGGCACTGCGTTCATCCACCTCTGGCCTGCTCGCCTCCCTACCTCTGAGGAAGCACAGTTCCTGCTCAGCCCAGTCAAAACTGTTCGCTGCTCTGGCACCCCAATGGTGGAACAAGCTCCCTCACGACGCCAGGACAGCGGAGTCAATCACCACCTTCCGGAGACACCTGAAACCCCACCTCTTTAAGGAATACCTAGGATAGGATAAAGTAATCCTTCTAACCCCCCCCCCCCCCCTTAAAAGATTTAGATGCACTATTGTAAAGTGGTTGTTCTACTGGATATCATAAGATGAATGCACCAATTTGTAAGTCGCTCTGGATAAGAGCGTCTGCTAAATGACTTAAATGTAAATGTAAATGTAATATGTACATGTAGGTAGAGTTATTAAAGTGACTATACATAGATAATAACAGAGAGTAGCAGCAGCGTAGAAGGGGGGGCAATGCAAATAGTCTGAGTAGCCATTTGATTAGACGTTCAGGAGTCTTATGGCTTTGGAGTAGAAGCTGTTAAGAAGTCTCTTGGACCTAGACTTGGCGCTCCGATAGCGCTTGCCGTGCGGTAGCAGAGAGAACAGTCTATGACTAAGGTTGCTGGAGTCTTTGACAATTTTTGGGGCCTTCCTCTGACACCGCCTGGTATAGAGGTCCTGGATGGCAGGAAGCTTGGCCCCGGTGATGTACTGGGCTGTACGCACTAACCTCTGCAGTACTTGCGGTTGGAGGCTGAGCAGTTGCCATACCAGGCAGTGATGCAAACCGTCAGGATGCTCTCGATGGTGCAGCTGTAAAACCTTTTGAGGATCTAAGGACCCATGCCAAATCATTTCAGTCTCCTGAGGGGAATAGGTTTTGTCGTGCTCTCTTCACGACTGTCGTGGTGTGCTTGGACCATGTTAGTTTGTTGGTGATGTGGACACCAAGGAACTTGAAGCTCTCAACCTGCTCCACTACAGCCCGGTCGATGAGAATGGGGGCGTGCTCGGACTTCCTTTTCCTGTTGTCCACAATCATCTCCTTTGTCTTGATCACGTTGAGGGAGAGGTTGTTGTCCTGGCACCACACGGTCAGGTCTCTGACCTCCTCCCCACCTGGGGGCGGCCTGTCAGGAAGTCCAGGATCCAGTTCCAGAGGGAGGTGTTTAGTTCCAGGGTCCTTAGCTTAGTGATGAGCTTTGAGGGCACTATGGTGTTGAACGCTGAGCTGTAGTCAATGAATAGCTTTCTCACATAGGTGTTCCTATGCTGCACCCGGCCTTGTAAAAGGCCCCGGTGCACAACTGAGCAAGAGGACAAGTACATTAGTGTCTAGTTTGAGAAACAGACGCCTCACAAGTCCTCAACTGGCAGCTTCTGTAAATAGTACCCGCAAAACACATGTCTCAAAGTCAACAGTGAAGCGGTGACTCCGGGATGCTGGCCTTATACGCAGAGTTGCAAAGAAAAAGCCATATCTCAGACTGGCCAATAAAGCGAAAAGATTAAGATGGGCAAAAGAACACAGACACTGGACAGAGGAACTCTGCCTAGAAGGCCAGCATCCCGGAGTTCACTGTTGACGTTGAGACTGGTGTTTTGCGGGTACTATTTACTGAAGTACCCGACATACCAATCAATTATAGAACCCATTGCCCTTTGTGGTTGTGAGGTCTGGGGTCCGCTCACCAACCAAGAATTCACAAAATGGGACAAACACCAAATTGAGACTCTGCATGCAGAATTCTGCTAAAATATCTCAGTGTACAACGTAAAACACCAAATAATGCAGAGCAGAATTAGGCCGGTACCCGCTAATTATCAAAATCCAGAAAAGAGAAGTTAAATTCTATAACCACCTAAAAGGAAGTGATTCCCAAACCTTCATAACAAATCCATCACCTACAGAGAGATGAACCTGGAGAAGAGTCCTCTAAGCAAGCTGGTCCTGGGGCTCAGTTCACAAACACAAACAGACCCCACAGGACAGCAACACAATTATTCCCAACCAAATAATGAGAGAACTAAAAGATAATTACTTGACACATTGGAAAGAATTAACAAATTAACAGAGAACACTAGAATGCTGTTTGGCCCTAAACGGCATGTAAACAGTGGCAGAATACCTGACCACTGTGACTGACCCAAACTTAAGGAAAGCTTTGACTATGTACTGACTCAGTGAGCGTAGCCTTGCTATTGAGAGAAGCCGCCGTAGGCAGACTTGGCTCTCAAGAGAAGACAGGGTATGTGCACACTGCCCTCAAAATGAGGTGGAAACTGAGCTGCACTTCCTAACCTCTTGCCACATGTATGACCATATTAGAGACACATATTTCCCTCAGATTACACAGACCAACAAAGAATTTGAAAACAAATCAAATTTTGATAAACTCCCATATCTATTGGGTGAAATACCACAGTGTGCCATCACAGCAACAATAACCCATATTTATGTTTACAACACTGTATTTTGACATAATATGACATTTTAAATATCTCTATTCCTTTCTTTTTCTTGTTATTTCACTTTTGTTTATTATCTATTTATTATCTATTTATTATCTATTTAACTAATAAAGCCCCTTGAGAGAGAGAGAGAGAGAGAGAGAGAGAGAGAGAGAGAGAGAGAGAGAGAGAGAGAGAGAGAGAGGAGAGAGAGAGAGAGAGAGAGAGAGAGAGAGAGAGAGAGAGAGAGAGAGAGAGAGAGAGAGAGAGAGAGAGAGAGAGAAGAGAGAGAGAGAGAGAGAGAGAGAGAGAGAGAGAGAGAGAGAGAGAGAGAGAGAGAGAGAGAGAGAGAGAGAGAGATCACTCCAAGTAATAACGCTTGTGCAAATAGGACCTTCTCTGTCAGACCTGCATACATAATCTTATCAGTCAGACCTGAAGATTGTGTCTCAACAATAATACAATGCACATGCCTGTCCTGGTCCAGACAGTGGGTCAAAGAGAACTGACGAACAAAATAACAGACATGTTGTGGGTTTCATAGCTCTGGTCCAAGGCGTTACATACAGCAAGCCACACACGTAACTCCCTGGACCAGAGCTAGGGCTTTTAATATGAACACACGTAACTCCCTGGACCAGAGCTTTCAATATGAACACACGTAGCTCCATGGACCAGAGCTAGAGCTTTCAATATGAACACACGTAACTCCATGGACCAGAGCTAGGGCTTTCAATATGAACACACGTAACTCCCTGGACCAGAGCTAGGGCTTTCAACATGAACACACGTAACTCCATGGACCAGAGCTAGAGCTTTCAATATTAACACACGTAACTCCCTGGACCAGAGCTAGGGCTTTCAATATGAACACGCGTAGCTCCATGGACCAGAGCTAGAGCTTTCGATATGAACACACGTAGCTCCATGGACCAGAGCTAGGGCTTTCAATTTGAACACAGATTTATAGAACAAAAGTTACTGGGTCATGATCAATAAAAAAAATCTAAAAAATAGCGGAATTGTTTAAATATTGCAACGATCTGAAATTTCATCAACTTGAATGAGATGATCACTTGGCTGTATGAGAGATAGGGCTCCAGGAGAAGAGCTTGAGCTACATCTGTATCACAATGGCCGCTCCCCATTGATTATCTCTGGCTGATAGATGATTGCCAAGAGAACACAGTCCATTACCAGATGATATCTCTGAAGGTTGCTGTTCTGCTCATTCTACCACCATCTCTACCGTCCCCTCTCAGAGTAAACACAGACTCAACCATGGCAAAACCAACACAGAAATCAACGTCTGTATCAAGCGTAGGAGTCGTAGAGCTGGTCTAGGATCAGGTCCCCCCTGTCCATGTAATGTAAAAGGACCAGTATTCAGTCATAGAGCTGGTCTAGGATCAGGTCCTCCTGTCCATGTAATGTAAAAGGACCAGTATTCAGTCATAGAGCTGGTCTAGGATCAGGTCCTCCTGTCCGTGTAATCTAAAAGGACCAGTATTCAGTCATAGAGCTGGTCTAGGATCAGGTCCCCCTGTCAATGTAATCTAAAAGGACCAGTATTCAGTCATAGTGCTGGTCTAGGATCAGGTCCCCCTGTCAATGTAATCTCATGCATTATGATCTCAAAACTGATCTTAGATCAACACTCCTACTCTGAGATGCCTGATACATACGGCCCAGATATTCAGTAATAAATGACGTAGTAAAATGGTAATTAGTTACACAGTAATAACCTATGAATCGTGTGTTAGTTTCTTTGGGATTCATTAAAACAAGCATCACTAGGGATGATTTGATACAGTGCAGTGCAGTGTGGCTGGTTAGTGTCTTTGGGATTCATGTCTTGAAGTCATTCTTTGAAGTAAGTTGCTACCACATAACGTCCTGTAATACCGGAAGAGGAAACAGTATAAAACTGCTTAAACATGGGGTAAAGAACATGATGTGGCATAATGATCCAGACAAACATCCACTCTGTTTGCTTTACAGGCTGGGGTCAGGCTCAGACCATGTCAACAAAATAACCACTTCTAAACACAGGACATGTACCATGTTACATACGTGTGTGTGTGTGTGTGTGTGTGTGTGTGTGTGTGTGTGTGTGTGTGTGTGTGTGTGTGTGTGTGTGTGTGTGTGTGTGTGTGTGTGTGTGTGTGTGTGTGTGTGTGTGGTTAAAGGTCAGGAGTAAGTTTCACATTTATTTTTTCCTAAAATAGCAGGTGTATGTACCACAGAGATTTGGCCCTGGATTGTCATGTTACCACCAGGTATAAACGGGGCTAAAGTGTACCACAGAGACTTGACCCTAGATTATCCCAAATGGCACCCTATTCCCTACAGTACACTACTTTTGCCATATGGACCCTGGTCAAAAGTAGTGCACTACATAGGCAATAGGGTGCGATTTGGGACAAAACCTTGGCCTTAAATTCTTGTCCTTAATAAGTAAAGACTTATCCGATATGCAAATGATTTGCCAGCCAGGCCTGACCATCCCACAAGATGTCTCTCTGGACTGCTGCCATGTCATCATCAAGGCAGTTATCATGGATGGACAGGTAAAGGTATAGACTTAGAATTGCAGGGTTAGGGATACTCTCACATTTCCACTGGGGATTTACCCTGGTGCTTGACTTAGAAGCCTCAGACTTTTGTGTTTTCACCTCCACGGCCTGGCTTCACAGACTCACTGGGCCATGGCCTCTGTGGACCTGCTTTGACCTGGGGCCAACGGGTGGGGGTGGGGGGATAACGGGACTTCGCTAGTTTATTCCTTCCTGCTCGCTCCACATCCTTAGTGTCAACCTCGGTAATAGAAACACACTGCTCAAAAAAAGAACACTAGAGCTAACATAATCACTGGAGTGACTCTAATGCTGCTATGGAAGAAAAAAGCTATTGGATGCCCAGGTACAGGGTTAAAAGTAGCCTTGGGCACCCAGGCTTTTTCTACCGAAGGTGGGGGGAAGGCCTGGGACAGTGGCTAGGTTAAAGGTAGAGCCAGCAATATGACGTACACTGTTAAAAGGACGTGTTTTGTAACACCAAAACACCAACTTGAAGAAGACCAAACCTTAACTTTGCTGGAGTATTGAAACACATCATACTGAGATGTTCTGAAACATGACACAGTGTTGTAACACCAACATCAAGTGTTGCGTAACACCTTCCCACTGACAGGGAGGACTACTGGAAAAGGTTGAAAACACTATTATGGTGTTTCAAGATCTGTTTAGTGCAGAATTAGATCCCCGAAAACACAGCATGGTAGCAACACAACATGACAACAACATGGTAGCAACACAACATGGCAACATCACAACACAACATGGTGGCAGCACAAAACACGATACAAACATTGGGCACAGACAACAGCACAAAGGGCAAGAAGGGAGAGACAACAATACATCACACAAAGCAGCTACAACTGTCAGTAAGTGTCCATGACTGAGTCTTTAAATGAAGATGTTTGAGAGGTTTTTGCAGCTCGTTCCAGTCGCTAGCTCTCTAAAAAAGCGTCTAAACACTTTCATGGTGTTTCCTGTCTAGTGTTAGATACCTTCTTCTGGGGTATTTTAGTGGATTAGTGTATCTGATTATTTGCCAGTTGAAATCCCTTTTGACAGGTATTGTTGAGGACAGTGCTCAATCCACCAACAGTAACTGGAGGTTTCACAGCATCGCAGGATAGTGTATTTACATGTCCCATTAACAGTTGGACATGTGGAAACGGGTGATCTCATCATCAAACGTCATTCTGCCTGAAGGTTGTGATGTCCCTTCCTCATGATCAGTAACACCTCATGATACAAGCTGCTTCATACTCATATATTTTTTTTTATTCAAACATGCAATCAAAGTCTAAACATTTTGAATTACCCCCAATCCTCTAAAAACAGAACCACATGGCAAGATAGGAAGTGCAAGGAGTTTAAAACCCTACTTCTAAATAGTGTAAGGCCCAACGCTGGAGATGAGAAGCAGGTACAGGGAGTGAACCATTTAATACAGACGGACATGCAACGGAACAGGCCCAGTGTCTAGACATAACCGCGACACGTCAAACAATGCTACTACAGGGATCAACACAGAGGAGCAGACATATATGCAGGGGCAATCAACAAAGTGAGGGAGTCCAGGTGAGTCCAATGAGCGCAGCTGCGCGTAACAGGTCCGTATGATGACGGGTAGCCTGGCACACTTACATTGGGTTTACATTTACATTTAAATTTTAGTCATTTAGCAGACGCTCTTATCCAGAGCGACTTACAGTAGTGAATGCATACATTTCATAAAAAAAATTCTCCGTACTGGTCCCCCGTGGGAATCGAACCCACAACCCTGGCGTTGCAAAGACCATGCTCTACCAACTGAGCCACATTCAAACACCCTCCAAACAACAGGGCCCGTATGCACAAAGCGTCACAGAGTAAAACAAATGGTCGTAAATGCTGAGAATAGAGACATTTTACTCTTATGGTTAAAAATAAAAGCTATGCATGAAGCCTCTTTAGTCATGACTCCACTATAGTCAGCAGATATTTAGGACACCTCATGAGCTGTCCTAACCAGTTAAGAGGTACCAGCAGGTATCTGGATAATAACCTCATGAGCTGTCCTAACCAGTTAAGAGGTACCAGCAGGTATCTGGATAATAACCTCATGAGCTGTCCTAACCAGTTAAGAGGTACCAGCAGGTATCTGGATAATAGCCTCATGAGCTGTCCTAACCAGTTAAGAGGTACCAGCAGGTATCTGGATAATAACCTCATGAGCTGTCCTAACCAGTTAAGAGGTACCAGCAGGTATCTGGATAATAACCTCATGAGCTGTCCTAACCAGTTAAGAGGTACCAGCAGGTATCTGGATAATAGCCTCATGAGCTGTCCTAACCAGTTAAGAGGTACCAGCAGGTATCTGGATAATAACCTCATGAGCTGTCCTAACCAGTTAAGAGGTACCAGCAGGTATCTGGATAATAGCCTCATGAGCTGTCCTAACCAGTTAAGAGGTACCAGCAGGTATCTGGATAATAACCTCATGAGCTGTCCTAACCAGTTAAGAGGTACCAGCAGGTATCTGGATAATAACCTCATGAGCTGTCCTAACCAGTTAAGAGGTACCAGCAGGTATCTGGATAATAACCTCATGAGCTGTCCTAACCAGTTAAGAGGTACCAGCAGGTATCTGGATAATAACCTCATGAGCTGTCCTAACCAGTTAAGAGGTACCAGCAGGTATCTGGATAATAACCTCATGAGCTGTCCTAACCAGTTAAGAGGTACCAGCAGGTATCTGGATAATAGCCTCATGAGCTGTCCTAACCAGTTAAGAGGTACCAGCAGGAGTCTTGATAATAGAAAACAATGCAGCGAGTCAGTGGTTCCTGCGCCCCATTGCAATTGCTTTGGAGTGGTTAAAAACACGTTTGATATTTCTGTTGTAATATTGTCAGGCGTGTGCGTACTGGTGGTGAAGTCAGGTGCAGGAGAGCAGAGAATTGTGAACAGGCGCACACTTTATTACGGCAGGAGAGATATACAGAAGGACGCAGCTGCGTCAAAAACCTCCTCCAGCCAACAAGGCAAACTGTATAGCGCGCACAAATGTCACACAACATAAATGTATAGCAATACAGCATAAGCTTAGTGAAAACACACGGAAAATAACAAACGCTTAGCCTAGTGCGTACAACACGTAAAACACAAATAATTTCACACAAAGACATAAGGGGGAACAGAGGAATAAATACAATTAGTGTGATTGGGGAATGCAAACCAGGTGTGAATGGAACAAGACAAAACCAATGGAGAATTGAGTAATGGAGCGGCGATGGCTTCTAGCCGGGGACGTCGACCGCCGCCCGAACAAGGAGAGGAGTCGTGATAAATATGATCAATCCATAAATCATCAAGACCTACATGCTACAATAGTCTTTATCTTTTGCGCTTTTGACAATTATTTCACATGAGGCCTATTTCACATGCCTAAATATATACTTACAACTACGAGGCTAATAAAGAAACACGTTTTTCTTTCGTTTATTTAATGGCCTACATCATGTTATTTCAATGTATCCCTTTGGAGCGCAACATCACCTTGTTAAAAAAAAGATGTCTAAATTGAAGACATCTTATGTAACATTTGATTGTGTTCGATTAAAATTATAGGCCTTTCAAACGTTGTATGCAACATTATCGGCAAGTGACTTAATTGATGCCTACTGTATCAAAAGCGATTTAGAGTTGTTAAACCGGTGAGAGACGACTGTGTTGACATAACGGTATAATCAAAAAACAATCAGAATTGTTTAAAAAAACAAAAAAGTTATGCATCCCAACATATTAGGCAATAAATAAGAGTAGGCAAAGCGATCTTGTCAGGCGAAAATTATATCAAAGTTTTACCATTACAACATTTGATGTACATTCACTGTCCTTGTCTGAAGCGTGCTGTAGAGTTAACAGCTGGAGATGCCTCATTACAATTGGTTATTCCCCATCATTTGCAACAATGTCAATGAGCGTCTTCACTATCTTTCCTTTGCGGTACCTCAAACTGTCGTGATTACCAGCGGAGATCAACTTTTATAAATTGATTTTGTCTCAGAGTTCGTCTAGGCAGTGTCTTAACGTCATCCTTAAACCTACTATGAGCTGGGAGTTTGTTGTTGTCGTAAAACAGGTTTAACGAGATTCCTAGGACGTTGAGATTCTTTGTAGATCGGGTACCAGACCTTAGGTTAGATGCACTATTTTTCATGGTTTCATTACCCAATCATTGTGTTTAGAGTATTTCTATTGTAGATGTACAAAGTGAAAGCATAGTGGTTGAATTTCCGCAACAACTAAGAGCGTTGAAGCGCAAGGGTTAACTTCTCCGCTGTTTTGGTCGCATAGCTACCACGCTATGGGGGATGAAGCCAACCCGTGCAGATGCTGTGTGTAACGGTGTGATTGTGAAGTCTTGCATGTTGTTCATCGCAATATCAGCGGTGTTGCTGGTGCAACGTCTTTTCCCCTGACTACTTGTAGGGCGAGGCAGGTAATGGTTAGGTCAGCGGAGACAAGTGCATTGATCACTGTCACATTTTTCCTGAGGATGTATTTTAAAACGTATACATTCTATAAACATTTAATAAGACTGGGTCAACAAAAGAGGACATAGACACAGAATGTCTATGTCCTCCCTGGTATATGATGCCATTGCTAATACTGACTCAAATCACACAATCAATAGTCTATTTTACAGTACATCGGAATTTGAGGATTCCCACATTAAATACAGTATGTTTGGAATGAACCTAGCCTAGAGAACTAGGCTATAGGGTACACAGTGGACTTTTAGCGATAGTCTATAATCTATCCTGGTTGTGGCTCACTGCAACGTCATCTGAGGACAAGACAAAGGTCGTCACTAGTTACCACAACCACACAGTCATAAACCCCGCCTATTTCTAAAATGTATCTTCTTAAAAACCTAACCCTAATCTTAACCCAAACATTAACCACACAGCTAACGTTATGCCTAACCTAATCTTAAATTAAGACCAAAAATGGCTGTGGTAACTCACTACCTACACTCACACAGGACGGAACATCTATACACGTGTCTTGTTGGAGAATTACCCTCATCCCTAGCTATTTCATATCGATGTCTGTTAGCAAAACACCGGTTAGATAAGGTTGTTATTGCGATATTAAATGTTGTATAAGTGAGTGTTGTTGGCTCAGAACTGGAATAAACCTGTTCCACCCAGACAGGGGGTCTCTGGCCACATGTGCGCTCCTGGAAAGGCTATTTCATCAGTCTGCTCTCCGAAGAGCGCGCTCTCGACAAAAACCCCAGAGTAGGCTACGTCACTGGAGTGAAGGCGCTACCAAAACAGGCATAGACTACCAGTAAAAATACATAGAACCGCTATTCATTCATTTGCCTAAAATGTAAAGGGAATGTATGCGTGTTACTCTGTTTTTTTATTCATACAATAATAAGAGAGATAAGGATATAATTTATCTGTCTTCAATTTCAATTTAAGGGGCTTTATTGACATTGGAAACATATGTTGACATTGCCAAAGCAAGTGAAATAGATAATAGTATTATAATATACATCCAGTAGACTACTTTTGTCCACGTAGGCGTAGGCCTACAGACTACTTCACAGATCTAATGGTATTGAAGTGTGATAACGCTCAGTGTCATGGAAGCATAACGCAGGGCTGCGCGCTCTTGAGAAAAAGGCTACAGCAGTATTTGCGCGCCCCCGCTTGAAGACCGGCTCGAGCCGGTAGGCTATAAAGAGCTGACAAAACGGTAAGGAAATAAGGAAACGGTTGATTTACTTAACAGAAGATACAGATGTGTTTTAGGCCTTGAAGAAAGAGAGGACAGATACAGTAACCAGGGAAACATAATCATCTATGATTCTCCTTGTGGATCGGACAAGAGGACATTTTTACATCAGGCTTAAAAAGATGTTGCTTTAGTCCTGGACATCTATTCGTCTGGTCGGAAGCGGAAGAGACAGATCTGGTAGACTAACGTTATAGGGAGAATCATAGAAATAACATACCGATAAACTAGCTGCTCATTTTGCCATTAAAACCTGTTCATTATATACGACAGTCGACTATTCTGTGTCGATCATTTTCCCGACTAGACTGATCGTCGCTCTGTTGGTAAGTATTTTATATTTCAACGTGAACTCACTCACCCTATGTGAACAACTCACTCACCCTATGTGAACAACTCACTCACCCTATGTGAACAACTCACTCACCCTATGTGAACAACTCACTCACCCTATGTGAACAACTCACTCACCCTATGTGAACAACTCACTCACCCTATGCGAACAACTCACTCAGCTGCCAAGCAAGCTGTGACGCTCACTGCTTAGTGTAGCCCCAAGGCCAGGGCGTTGCTTAGTGATGACTTACCAGTAGTAGCCTAGGGGTTTTCTAACTGGGGTCCGTGACCCCCTATCGGTCTGCGGAGGTACTGCATGGCTTCCGGTTGTTTTTTAAAGAAATATTTTGGGGGATTTTTTGTGTGAAAAATGATGACTTTATGAATATCGCTAGCTGCAACAGAATACCATAGTGGATACCATTTGTATGTCTTTGCGTCCAGTATGAAGGAAGTTATAGGTGGTTTTATGAGCCAATGCTAACTGAGCCAATGCTAACTAGCATTAGCACAATCCTGGAAGACTACAGGAACATTTAGAGTGCTAGCTGTTACTGTTCATCTGACTCTGGGGAGGTAGTTAAAGGGCTTCATTGTCAAAATCTCGAACTATCCCTTTAATATGGAGGAAATTACACGAATTGGAGCTAATTACAGGGTTTTTTCTGTATAGAAAAGTCTTAGGTGGGCCATCCAAATGGTAATTTGCGGGATTAAAAAAATAATATATATATATATATATATGAGAAGAACAGAGAGAGATAGAAATCTATAGAGAGAACTCTGATTCAAACTTAAACAAACAAAAGATGTATGAGAACGCCCTAAGTCTCACCAGCCCACTATATGCTCGTGTGTGTCTTTCCTCTGGCTGTGTTCCTTTATACGTGCCAGGTCTGGAGGCTAGGGTTATTGTGTGTGTGTGTGTGTGTGTGTGTGTGTGTGTGTACACCTGTATTTGCCTGCATGCCAGTGTCTCTCTCTCTCTCTCTACCCCTCTCTCCCTTTCCCTCTAAGTGCATACATACATACATACATACATACATACATACATACATACATACATACATACATACATACATACATACGCTGAGTCTACAAAACATTAAGAACACCTTCCTAATATTGAGTTTAACCTGTCTCCTCCCCTTCATCTACACTGATTGAAGTGGATTTAACAAGTGACATCAATAAGGGATCATATCTTTCACCTGGATTCACCTGGTCAGTCTATGTCATGGAAAGAGCAGGTGTTCTTAATGTTTTTTACACTCAATATACACACACACACTATTTTCTACATTGTAGAATAATAGTGAAGACATAAAATCTATGAAATAACACATATGGAATCATGTAGTAACCAAAAAAGTGTTAAATCATCATAGATTTTAGATTCTTCAAAGTAGCCACCCTTTGCCTTGATGACAGTGTTGCACACTTTGCATTCTCTTAACCAGCTTCATGAAGTAGTTACCTTGAAGGCTTTTCCAACAGTCTTGAAGGAGTTCCCACATATGCTGAGCACTTGTTGGCAGCTTTTCCTTCACTCTGCGGTCCAACTCATCCCAAACCATCTCAATTGGGTTGAGGTTGGGTGATTGTGGAGGCCAGGTCATCTGATGCAGCATTCCATCACTCTCCTTTTTGGTCAAATAGCCCTTACACAGCCTGGAGGTGTGTTGGGTCATTTTCCTGTTGAAAAACAAATGATATTCTCACTAAGTGCAAACCAGATGGGATGGCATATTGCTGCAGAATGCTGTGGTAGCCATGCTGGTTAAGTGTGCCTTGAATTCTAATTAAATCACAGACCGTGTCACCAGCACCCTCACACCATCACACCTCCTCCTCCATGCTTCACGGTGGGAACCACACATGCGGAGATCATCCGTTCACTTGCTCTGCGTCTCACAAAGACGAGGCGGTTGGAACCAAAAATCAAAAATTTGGACTCATCAGACCAAAGGACAGATTTCCACCGATCTAATGTCCATTGCTTGTGTTTATTGGCCCAAGAAAGTCTCTTCTTCTTATTGGTGTCCTTTAATAGTGGTTTCTTTGCAGCAATTCGACCATGAAGGCCTGATTCACGCAATCTCCTCTGAACAGTTGATGTTGAGATGTGTCTGTTTTCTGGGGTGAAGTTAATTGCCGATTTCTGAGGCTGGTAACTGTAATGAACTTATCCTCTGCAGCAGAGGGAACTCTTGGTCTTCCTTTCCTGTGGCGGTCCTCATGAGAGCCAAGTTCTTGAAAAACTTTAAAAGTTCCCTGATTGACACTCTGTCCCTCTCTCCCAGGTGCTCAGACCCAGCCATGCGGGGGTTAAAGTCAGCGGTGTGGGGGTCCGGGGGGTGCAGGGGTCCATGTGTGTACGAGGCGGTGCCAGACGGAGGCTGGGGCTGGGCGGTGGCCGTGGCCTTCTTCTTCGTTGAGGTGTTTACTTACGGGACCATCAAGTCTCTGGGGGTGTTCCTCGAGGACCTCATGACAGAGTTTGGGGAGAGCAACAGCAGAGTATCCTGGGTCATCGCAATCTGCGTCTTCATCCTCACATTCACAGGTGGGTCAGAGAGAGCATCTTCATCTTCACAGGTGGGTCAGAGAGCCTCTTAATCATCCTCACCTTCACAGGTGGTTCAGAGAGAGCCTCTTAATCATCCTCACCTTCACAGGTGGTTCAGAGAGAGCCTCTTAATCATCCTCACCTTCACAGGTGGTTCAGAGAGAGCCTCTTAATTATCCTCATCATCACCTTCACAGGTGGTTCAGAGAGAGCCTCTTAATTATCCTCATCATCACCTTCACAGGTGGTTCAGAGAGAGCCTCTTAATTATCCTCATCATTACCTTCACAGGTGGTTCAGAGAGCCTCTTAATTATCCTCACCTTCACAGGTGGTTCAGAGAGAGCCTCTTAATTATCCTCACCTTCACAGGTGGTTCAGAGAGAGCCTCTTAATCATCCTCACCTTCACAGGTGGTTCAGAGAGAGCCTCTTAATCATCCTCATCTTCACAGGTGGTTCAGAGAGAGCCTCTTAATCATCCTCACCTTCACAGGTGGTTCAGAGAGAGCCTCTTAATCATCCTCATCTTCACAGGTGGTTCAGAGAGAGCCTCTTAATTATCCTCATCCTCATCTTCACAGGTGGTTCAGAGAGAGCCTCTTAATCATCCTCATCTTCACAGGTGGTTCAGAGAGAGCCTCTTAATCATCCTCACCTTCACAGGTGGTTCAGAGAGAGCCTCTTAATCATCCTCATCTTCACAGGTGGTTCAGAGAGAGCCTCTTAATTATCCTCATCCTCATCTTCACAGGTGGTTCAGAGAGAGCCTCTTAATCATCCTCATCTTCACAGGTGGTTCAGAGAGAGCCTCTTAATTATCCTCATCATCACCTTCACAGGTGGTTCAGAGAGAGCCTCTTAATCATCCTCATCTTCACAGGTGGTTCAGAGAGAGCCTCTTAATCATCCTCACCTTCACAGGTGGTTCAGAGAGAGCCTCTTAATCATCCTCATCTTCACAGGTGGTTCAGAGAGAGCCTCTTAATCATCCTCATTTTCACAGGTGGTTCAGAGAGAGCCTCTTAATTATCCTCATCTTCACAGGTGGTTCAGAGAGAGCCTCTTAATCATCCTCATCTTCACAGGTGGTTCAGAGAGAGCCTCTTAATTATCCTCATCCTCACCTTCACAGGTGGTTCAGAAAGGGCCTCTTAATCATCATCTTCACAGGTCTAGGATCAGAGTAGCAGTGCTAATCTGGGAATTGTTTTGTCTTTTAGATCATAATGGATCAGATTTTTATGGACAGGGGTCCTGATCCCAGATCAGCACTCGTATAAGAGGCTTTATGAATATGGGCCAGTAAAGTTGTGTGAACAGTATTTAGACACAGAATCTGTCCTACTCACTGAACTGTGTCAATCAACTACTTCATTAAATAGTGTATAAGGTAAATGAAAAACATGTCTGTAGTAAAACTAACAGTTCTCTCTAACCCCTCTCTCCCTTTCTCCCCCTCTGTCCTCTTCCCCTGCCTCCCTCTCTCCTCTCTCCCCCTCTCTCCTCTTCCCCCTCTCTCCCCCTCTGTCCTCTTCCCCTGCCTCCCTCTCTCCTCTCTCCCCCTCTCTCCTCTTCCCCCTCTCTCCCTTTCTCCCTCTCTCTCCTCTCTCCCCCTCTCTCCTCTTCCCCCTCTCTCCCTTTCTCCCTCTCTCTCCTCTCTCCCCCTCTCTCCTCTTCCCCCTCTCTCCCTTTCTCCCTCTCTCTCCTCTTCCCCCTCTCTCCCTTTCTCCCTCTCTCTCCTCTCTCCCCCTCTCTCCTCTTCCCCCTCTCTCCCTTTCTCCCTCTCTCTCCTCTCTCCCCCTCTCTCCTCTTCCCCCTCTCTCCCTTTTTCCTCTCTCCTCTCTCCCCCTCTCTCCTCTTCCCCCTCTCTCCTCTCTCCCCCTCTCTCCTCTTCCCCCTCTCTCCCTTTCTCCCTCTCTCTCCTCTCTCCCCCTCTCTCCTCTTCCCCCTCTCTCCCTTTCTCCCTCTCTCTCCTCTTCCCCCTCTCTCCCTTTCTCCCTCTCTCTCCTCTCTCCCCCTCTCTCCTCTTCCCCCTCTCTCCCTTTCTCCCTCTCTCTCCTCTCTCCCCCTCTCTCCTCTTCCCCCTCTCTCCCTTTCTCCCTCTCTCTCCTCTTCCCCCTCTCTCCCTTTCTCCCTCTCTCTCCTCTCTCCCCCTCTCTCCTCTTCCCCCTCTCTCCCTTTCTCCCTCTCTCTCCTCTTCCCCCTCTCTCCCTTTCTCCCTCTCTCTCCTCTCTCCCTCTCTCTCCTCTTCCCCCTCTCTCCTCTCTCCCCCTCTCTCCTCTCCCCCCTCTCTCCCTCCAGCCCCTCTGTCCACGGTGCTCAGTAACCGGTTTGGGTACCGTCCCGTAGTGATGTTGGGGGGTTTTCTGATCAGTCTGGGTACCATCAGCTCTGCTTTCGTCTCCTCCATCAACGAGATGTACGTCACCATCGGCATCGTCTCAGGTAACGATCTAACTACTTTATACACACACACACTCACTCACTCACACACCACTACTTCATGCTTCCTGCAATGGTCTATCTTGTGATACATATGTGAAATTCATTAGAAACACCTTGAACATGTTAGGAGAATAATGATCTATGTTTAGCTGTTACATTCATGCTTAGAATTCCAGCTGAAAAAGATCTGAATGAAACAAGGGACTCCTAGCAGTGCATGAGGCTGATTGATGTCTGTCTCTTCCAGACCTGGCCTGTGTTTGTGGGGTAAAAACTCCCAACCCCACTGTCAAAGCTTTATTCAATTCAGATGGAAAGATATGAATGAAACGTGTGGTATCAATGTGGCCTAAACTCCCCCATCTTGAGTCTGTAGGACAGATTTGCACAACAGAAAAATCACAATTCCCCAAATTGTCCAAAATAAACCAATATTTCCTTTCAGATCCGATCCAAATAACTTTTCTTTTACAGAACGAAGCACTGCTAGCTGTCCCACTAAATAACTCTTCACCTTCCTTTAAAACAGACAGCAGCTAACTTAACAACCTCTGTCTTCTCTCTTCTTCTCTTTGTTTTTAACTGCGTCCTCTTTCAGCAGTCACCACGACAACAAGCCTGAGTGACCTATCAACCCTGACCTCTGACATCAGAGTGACCTGTCAGCCCTGACCTCTGACCTCTGACCCCTGACCTTGCTGCAGTGCCAGTGGCTGTCACACCCCTCTGTGTGTCCTGTGCTGGACCAATGATGTGTATATATCTAAGACATGGACTGAAACGTGAAACCGTCAACAGCATTTTGCACAGTGACTGTATTCACTTTGTAAACGTTATTTGACATGATCTTGATGACAAGGTACTCTTGTAATCGTGTTTTCATGTTGTTTGGTTTTATGTTAATCATGTGATTTCCAGATTGCGTGAACAATAATGTGTTGTCATTTTCTAATGTGTCCAGGTCTGGGGTACTGCCTGACCTTCCTGCCCACCATCACCATCCTGTCTCAGTACTTCAACAGAAGGAGGTCCCTGGTCACCGCCTTGGCCTCCTCAGGGGAGTCCTTTGCCATGTTTGCCTTCGCACCAGGTACGTTGCGGTTTCATGTGTGTCCGAAATGGCACCTTATTCCCTATATAGTGCACTACTTTTGACCAGGGCCCAATGACACCCTATTCCCTATATAGTGCACTACTTTTGACCAGGGCCCAATGACACCCTATTCCCTATATAGTGCACTACTTTTGACCAGGGCCCAATGACACCCTATTCCCTATACAGTGCACTACTTTTGACCAGGGCCCAATGACACCCTATTCCCTATACAGTGCACTACTTTTGACCAGGGCCCAATGACACCCTATTCCCTATATAGTGCACTACTTTTGACCAGGGCCCATAGGGTGTAGGGTGCTATATAGGGAATAGGGCGCCATTTCAGACACAGACTAATGAATCTTAAAGGCAGATATAGTGACTGATACTGTTCTATAAATAAAACCTGAAGCATTGTGGAGGAGCGTTAAAAAACAGGACTTTTGAATGTTTCCACCAGTCATTTAAAAGCACACATCTCTTCTCCTCTGCAGCCTTCATGGCCTTGAAGGAGATCATCGGCTGGCGTCACTGCCTCATTGTCATCGGTCTCATGCAGGCCTCCGTGATTGGCTGCGGCGCTCTGCTTCGACCAATCATCATCAGGCCTGACCAGGAAGTGTCAGGGGAGGTGTCCAATAAGGAGAAGCTGTCCGTTAAGCTGCAGACGGTCTATGAGCTGGAGAATGAGGACACTCAGACCAACGTTAGCTCCGGGGAGTCTGAGGAGTCAGGGGATTCCGGGGTCACCTCTCTGTCTGCCTCCAGTGCTGACCTCCGGGCCACCACAGCCACGCAGGACCCCTCTGAGACCCGGGCCCTCATGGAGGACCAGGGGGAGAAGAACCAGGGGGGACAGGCAACCCTTGGAACCCCACAGAATCAGCTGGAGGCTGGGGAGAAAGAGCAGGGTGAGGCGGGTCCCCTTGTCCAACCCTCCAGACCTAAACTCCTAGACTTTGCGGTGTTAAAAGATGGAGCGTTCATCTGCTACTCTCTGTTTGGCCTCTTCGCCACGCTGGGGTTCTTCGCCCCGTCACTTTACATCATAGAACTCAGTAAGAGCCGCGGCGTCCACCCAGAAAAGTCGGCCTACATGCTCTCTGTAATGGCGGTGTCCGAGGTCTGCGGGCGCCTGTCCATCGGGGTCATTTTAAACAAGGTGCGGATGCGTAAGACCCAGGTGCTTCTGGGATGTGTAGTTCTGCTGTGTCTGGTGCTGCTTGCCTTCACCCTGGTGACTGAGTTCTGGGGCCTGGCAGCCTGCTGCTGTCTCTATGGCTTCCTGATGGGCACCGTGGGTTCTACACACATCCCCATGCTGGCAGAGGACGACGTGGTGGGCATAGAGAGGATGCCCTCGTCCGTGGGGGTCTATGTCTGTATCCAGAGCTTTGCTGGGCTGGCCGGACCACCGCTGGGGGGTAAGAGAATCCTAGATGGTTGACTCTGTCTGGATCATAGTCTTCTCTCCATCTCTCCCTCTCTCCCTCTCTATATCTCTCCCTCTCTATATCTCTCCCTCTCTCCGTCTCTCCCTCTCTATATCTCTTCCTCTCTATATCTCTTCCTCTCTCCATCTCTCCCTCTCTCCGTCTCTCCCTCTCTATATCTCTTCCTCTCTCCATCTCTTCCTCTCTCCATCTCTCCCTCTCTCCGTCTCTCCCTCTCTATATCTCTTCCTCTCTTTGTCTCTCCCTCTCTCCATCTCTCCCTCTCGGAGTATCTGTTAATCCTTTTATTGTCTGTCTGTAACCCTCTCTCCATCTCTCATCTAGGTTTTGATTGCTGCTGCGCCAACCTGATGATCTTGGAGGGTCTTGGCAGATCATTAGGCGTCTCTGACGTTGCCTCCTGTGTTTTCTCCCCAGGCCTGTTGGTGGACAAGACCCAGAACTATGGCTCAGCCTTCTACTCCTGTGCTGTGGGAATGGGCCTGGGCGCCATCTTCCTCGCCATGGTGGGGCCTGCCAAGTCCGGCCTCTGCCTCCGCGGGAAGACGAGAAAACAGGAGGAGGAAGGAGAGGAGGAAGGAGAGGAGGAGAGAGGAGGAGAGGAGGAGGAGAAGGTTTCTCAGGACAGTGGATCAGCAGATTATCTAGATGTTGATCTGACTGTGGAGACCAGTCCGGCTAAATGGTCCCCAAAACAGGAGACCAACGTGGTCTGAACGCGGTCTGAACGTGGTCTGAACGCGGTCTGAACGCGGTCTGAACGCGGTCTGAACGTGGTCTGAACGTGGTCTGAACGCGGTCTGAACGTGGTCTGAACGTGGTCTGAACGCGGTCTGAACGTGGTCTGAACGTGGTCTGAACGTGGTCTGAACGTGGTCTGAACGCGGTCTGAACGTGGTTGAATAACTAAGACAGAACCAGGTCTCCTTTGGAAAAACAAGTCTTCTGAACTCAATGGGACGACCTGGTTAAATAAAGGTTCATTTAAAAAATACATGATAGCGTTTAGCCGACCGCTGCCTAACTGACCGACCAAGGAGAACCTCGACCGCTGCCTAACTGACCGACCAATGGAGAACCTCGACCGCTGCCTAACTGACCGACCAAGGAGAACCTCGACCGCTGCCTAACTGACCGACCAATGGAGAACCTCGACCGCTGCCTAACTGACCGACCAATGGAGAACCTCGACCGCTGCCTAACTGACCGACCAATGGAGAACCTCGACCGCTGCCTAACTGACCGACCAATGGAGAACCTCGACCGCTGCCTAACTGACCGACCAATGAGAACCTCGACCGCTGCCTATCTGACCGACCAATGGAGAACCTCGACCGCTGCCTAACTGACCGACCAATGGAGAACCTCGACCGCTGCCTAACTGACCGACCAATGGAGAACCTCGACCGCTGCCTAACTGACCGACCAAGGAGAACCTCGACCGCTGCCTAACTGACCGACCAATGAGAACCTCGACCGCTGCCTAACTGACCGACCAATGGAGAACCTCGACCGCTGCCTAACTGACCGACCAATGAGAACCTCGACCGCTGCCTAACTGACCGACCAATGAGAACCTCGACCGCTGCCTAACTGACCGACCAAGGAGAAGAAACACCCAACCATCTAGCAAATAAGAGAACACACACTGTCAACATGCTACTGAGAGACTGAGTGCTGGACAAACACCTCTGTGGTGCAGAATGTATACACACACACACACACACAGCTTTGACCTGTTTACCCTCTCAGATGTCATTCACACACTTGCATTGCAGCGAACAACTGTCTAAGGGGCATTCCTATTGACCAAGTCTCTCTCCTCAGAGTCAACCAAACTCCATGCATGGCTGAGACGCAGGCTTTTAACATGATTACTGCTCTGTCAGTAGTTAACATAACCATGATATGACCTTTCTGTTCATAGTTATAACCATGATATGACCTCTCGGTTCATAGTTATAACCATGATATGACCTCTCTGTTCATAGTTATAACCATGATATGACCTCTCTGTTCATAGTTATAAACCATTATGTGACCTCTCGGTTCATAGCTATAACCATGATATGACCTCTCGGTTCATAGTTATAACCATGATATGACCTCTCTGTTCATAGTTATAACCATGATATGACCTCTCTGTTCATAGTTATAACCATGATATGACCTCTCGGTTCATAGCTATAACCATGATATGACCTCTCGGTTCATAGTTATAACCATGATATGACCTCTCTGTTCATAGTTATAACCATGATATGACCTCACTGTTCATAGTTATAACCATGATATGACCTCTCTGTTCATAGTTATAACCATGATATGACCTCTCTGTTCATAGTTATAACTATGATATGACCTCTCTGTTCATAGTTATAACCATGATATGACCTCTCGGTTCATAGCTATAACCATGATATGACCTCTCTGTTCATAGTTATAACCATGATATGACCTCACTGTTCATAGTTATAACCATGATATGACCTCTCGGTTCATAGCTATAACCATGACATGACCTCTCTGTTCATAGTTATAACCATGACATGACCTCACTGTTCATAGTTATAACCATGACATGACCTCTCTGTTCATAGTTATAACCATGACATGACCTCTCTGTTCAGTTCTAACCATGACATGACCTCACTGTTCAGTTCTAACCATGACATGACCTCTCTGTTCATAGTTATAACCATGATATGACCTCACTGTTCAGTTCTAACCATGATGACTGTTTCTCTGTCTCAACCCCTCAGTTGATGCCAAAGGTCTGGTAGTAACAGGCCAAGTCCTGTCTTCATATTGATTACTATTATTATGGTTGAATCTGAATGACTACTGTTATCCAAACATAATACCACCACAGTATTCTACACAGTACTGTTATCCCAAAACAATACTACCACAGTATTCTACACAGCCTGTACACAATGTTTATCTCAACAGTCTACTTCATGTACCTATATAATGTATAAATGTGATATAAAAGTGCCAAATAAGGCTATAGGTATATATATGTATGGATAACAGTGGGCTATAGGTGAAACTAAGACGTATGGATTACAGTGTGAATGACTAGCTGTTTCAATTCTGTGGATCACTACTTTACCTGTCAGTCAATCAAACAAACAATCAAAGCTTTTATTTATATTGTGTTTATTTAAAAATATATATAAATGCATTTGAAGTGCTTGCAGCAAGCCAAGGCCACAGTGACAAGACAAAACTTCCTAGGTAGGTAGTGGTGGAGATTTGACTACAAAAGAGTTGATTCCTCGATCGTCGACTCCAAAACATCCTGGAGTCTTTCACCACTATATAGGTAAAGACCTGGAGACAAGGAGAGGGACCGATCTTCCTCAGACTGGCCTAAATGCCCTACCCAACGACTCTCAGTCACTCAGGCCTCTTGCACTGAGATGCAGGGTCTTAGACCACAGGGCCACTGGGGAGTTCTATCATCTCTGCTGTAATACTCACTGCTGATCAGCTTTTTTAATTGATTAAATTGATTTGTTTATAACAAACGAACATTTGAACACGTGTCCATGTATTCATTCTATTGAAGGAGGCATATATACAATGCATTCAGAAAGTATTCAGACCCCTTCCCCCACATTTTGTTACATTACAGCCTTATTCTAAAATTGATTAAAAAAAAATTATTACACACAATACCCTATAATGACAAAGCGAAAACAGGTTTTTAGAAATTTTAGCAAATATATTAAGAATAAAAAACAAATACCTGTAAATACATTTACATAAGTATTCAGACCTTTTGCTATGAGACTTGAAATTGAGCTCAGGTGCATCCTGTTTCCATTAATCATCCTTGAGATGTTTCTACAACTTGATTGGAGTCCAGCTGTGGTAAATTCAATTGATTGGACATGATTTGGAAAGGCACACAACTGTGTATATAAGGTCCTGCCAAGATTGAACTCTTGGCCCGAATGCCAAGCGTCATGTCTGGAGGAAACCTGGCACCATACCTACGGTGAAGCATGGTGGTGGCAGCATCATGATGTGGGGATGTTATTCAGCGGCATGAACTGGGAGACTAGTCAGGATCGAGGGAAAGATGAACGGAGCAAAGTACAGAGATCCTTGATGAAAATCTGCTCCAGAGCACTCAGGACATCAGACTGGGGGAAGGTTCATCTTCCAACAGGACAACGACCCTAAACACACAGACAAGAAATGCAGGAGTGGCTTCGGGACAAGTCGCAATTTCAAGTATCAGAGCAAAGGGTCTGAATACTTATGTAAATAAGGTATTTATGTTTTTTATTCTTATAACATTTGCAAAAATGTCTAAACCTGTTTTTGCTTTGTCATTATGGGGTTTTGTGTGTAGATTGTGTGTTAAACACAAATATTTAATCAATTTTAGAATAAGGCTGTAACGTAACAAAATGTGGAAAAAGTCAAGGGATCTGAATAATTTCAGAATGAACTGTACTTACTGGACGAGAGAAAGACATCAAGAGAGAGAGAAAGAGAGTGTCTGTCAGTGTTGAAACTGAAGGTTAATGTATGTGTGTGTGTATCAGTGTTGATGTTGATGATTTATGGCACTCACTCACTCACTCAATTCAAATGTAAGCGCTTTATTGGCATGGGAAGCATATGTTAACATTGGTCTTTATTTGCATGGGAAGCATATGTTAACATTGGTCTTTATTGGCATGGGAAGTATATGTTAACATTGGTCTTTATTGGCATGGGAAGTATATGTTAACATTGGTCTTTATTGGCATGGGAAGTATATGTTAACATTGGTCTTTATTGGCATGGGAAGCATATGTTAACATTGGTCTTTATGGGCATGGGAAGCATATGTTAACATTGGTCTTTATTGGCATGGGAAGTATATGTTAACATTGGTCTTTATTGGCATGGGAAGTATATGTTAACATTGGTCTTTATTGGCATGGGAAGTATATGTTAACATTGGTCTTTATTGGCATGGGAAGTATATGTTAACATTGGTCTTTATTGGCATGGGAAGTATATGTTAACATTGGTCTTTATTGGCATGGGAAGTATATGTTAACATTGGTCTTTATTGGCATGGGAAGCATATGTTAACATTGGTCTTTATTGGCATGGGAAGTATATGTTAACATTGGTCTTTATTGGCATGGGAAGCATATGTTAACATTGCCAAAGCAAGTGAAATAGATAGTAAACAAAAGTGAAATTAACAATAAATCATTTACAGTAAACATTACACTCACAAAAGTTCCACAGGAATAAAGACATTTCAAATGTCATATTATGTATATGTTAGTTAAAGTACAAAAGGGAAAATAAATGAACATAAATATGGGGTGTATTTGTTGCCCTTGTCTTGTGGCAACAGGTCACAAATCTTGCTGCTGTGACCCTCTCTCTCCTACAGTGGCCTACTGTACCGTGATAACTCCTGAGTTAGGCTGCCAGTTAGCGTTTCTCCTACAGTATTCTACTGTACAGTGTGAACTCCTGAGTTACACTGCCACCTAGCGTCTCCTCAGTAACATTACATCCTGATGTTGACCTATATTACATGAGGCTCTGTTGCCTTGGTAACGTTAGTACGGTCCCCATCACAGTGCTAAGCAAAGCAGCCCTTCCTGTCCCACATCGATGACATGTTGGTGAGTACTATAGGAGTGCAGATCTGGAATCTGCATCCCCTCGGAACGCTGCTGCTACTCTGTTATTATCTATGCATACAGTGAGGGAAAAAAGTATTTGATCCCCTGTTGATTTTGTACGTTTGCCCACTGACAAAGAAATTATCAGTCTATAATTTTAATGGTAGGTTTATTTGAACAATGAGAGACAGAATAACAACAACAAAAATCCAGAAAAACGCATGTCAAAATTGTTATAAATTGATTTGCATTTTAATGAGGGAAATAAGTATTTGACCCCTTCTCAATCAGAAAGATTTCTGGCTCCCAGGTGTCTTTTATACAGGTAATGAGCTGAGATTAGGAGCACACTCTTAAAGGGGGTGCTCCTAATCTCAGCTTGTTACCTGTATAAAAGACACCTGTCCACAGAAGCAATCAATCAGATTCCAAACTCTCCACCATGGCCAAGACCAAAGAGCTCTCCAAGGATGTCAGGGACAAGATTGTAGACCTACACAAGGCTGGAATGGGCTACAAGACCATCGCCAAGCAGCTTGGTGAGAAGGTGACAACAGTTGGTGCGATTATTCACAAATGGAAGAAACACAAAAGAAGTGTCAATCTCCCTCGGCCTGGGGCTCCATGCAAGATCTCACCTCGTGGAGTTGCAATGATCCTGAGAATGGTGAGGAATCAGCCCAAAACTACACCGGAGGATCTTGTCAATGATCTCAAGGCAGCTGGGACCATTGTCACCAAGAAAACAATTGGTAACACACTACGCCGTGAAGGACTGAAATCCTGCAGCGCCCGCAAGGTCCCCTTGCTCAAGAAAGTACATATACATGCCCGTCTGAAGTTTGCCAATGAACATCTGAATGATTCAGAGGACAACTGGGTGAAAGTGTTGTGGTCAGATGAGACCAAAATGGAGCTCTTTGGCATCAACTCAACTCGCCGTGTTTGGAGGAGGAGGAATGCTGCCTATGACCCCAAGAACACCATCCCCACCGTCAAACATGGAGGTGGACACATTATGTTTTGGGGGTGTTTTTCTGCTAAGGGGACAGGACAACTTCACCGCATCAAAGGGACGATGGACGGGGCCATGTACCTCAAATCTTGGGTGAGAACCTCCTTCCCTCAGCCAGGGCATTGAAAATGGGTCGTGGATGGGTATTCCAGCATGACAATGACCCAAAACACACGGCCAAGGCAACAAAGGAGTGGCTCAAGAAGAAGCATATTAAGGTCCTGGAGTGGCCTAGCCAGTCTCCAGACCTTAATCCCAGAGAAAATCTGTGGAGGGAGCTGAAGGTTCGAGTTGCTGAACGTCAGCCTTGAAACCTTAATGACTTGGAGAAGATCTGCAAAGAGGAGTGGGACAAAATCCCTCCTGAGATGTGTGCAAACCTGGTGGCCAACTACAAGAAACATCGGACCTCTGTGATTGCCAACAAGGGTTTTGCCACCAAGTACTAAGTCATGTTTTGCAGAGGGGTCAAATACTTATTTCCCTCATTAAAATGCAAATCAATTTATAACATTTTTGACATGCGTTTTTCTGGATTTGTTTGTTGTTATTCTGTCTCTCACTGTTCAAATAAACCTACCATTAAAATTATAGACTGATCATTTCTTTGTCAGTGGGCAAACATACAAAATCAGCAGGGGATCAAATACTTTTTTCCCCTCACTGTAGCCACTTTAATAACTCTACCTATATGTACATATTACCTCAATTACCTCGACACCGGTGCCCTCGCACATTGACACATTGACTCTGTACTGGTACCCTCTGTATACAGCCCCGCTATTGTTATTTCCTGCTGCTTTTTAATTATTTGTTATACTTATCTCTTACTTTTTTTTTGGGGGGGGGGGGGGGTATTTTCTTAAAACTGTGTTGTTGGTTAAGGGCTTGTCAGTAAGCATTTCACTGTAAGGTCAACACCTGTTGTATTCGACGCAGGTGACAAATACAATTTAATTTGATATAAAAGGCCAAACTGATCCTAGATCAGCACTCCGAGACACTTGATACATATGGCCACAGGATGTCTATTCTATGGGAACATACGTGTGCTAAGCTTATATATGCGGCAGTCTCCTAGCAGTACAAATACAATACATAGCTTTGTGTGGAAGATGTACAAGAACTACAAAACCCACAACCATCATATCATATTTGTATGAGCTTTCCACAACCGCTACAAAATGCAGGGATGTGATTGGCCACATAGAAAATCAGGTGCAACAGTCCAGAGGCTAAATGCCAAGACACGGACAGTATTATAATATTAAATTACATTCCTGATCTTCCAGGAAGTAGGTCTGAAAACCAAGAATTCCTGATTAGTCAGGAAGAATCCCATGTCTGGTTGACTGTGAGTGTCCGAAATGTCACCCTAATCCCTCTATACAGTGCATTCAGAAAGTATTCAACCACTTGACTTTTTCCACATCTTGACTTTTTCTACATTTTAAATACTTATGTAAATAAGATATTTCCTGTTTTTTTAATTCTTAATAAAAATGTTGGGACACTTTTCTACCTAAGTCTCGAACAAACTTTACCCACGTGTTGACAGGGCCGGCTTCACCCACACCATCAAGTAGTGTGGATAAGCCAACACAGTCAACCACCAATGACCTCATGCTGTCGTCTTCCCTCTCTTATACCCCCTGAGGGTTTGTTTATTTACAACATAACCTTGCTGATCATGTAAAACAGTTGGTTCTTCAGGGCTTTGGTCTGGCCCTTCATCTTTTTCAAGTCTTTGGTCTCGACTCACATCTGCTTCTGCCTCTTGTTTCAGGCTGTGTCTGGCTCCATCATCTCCTGTGGGCTGAACACCTTCTGGCAGTGGGACAGGTGGTGCCAGCCGGACCTGTCCTGAACTCTGACCGCTGTTGGTGTTGCCATGGTTACCTTGAATGGCCCCATCCATCTTGACTGGTTCCATTTTCTCTTGTGGACCCGGATTTTGACCCAGTCTCCAACCTCCACAGGCAGGTCGTCGGGTTCCTCACCTGGTACCTCCTCCTGAGCTTTCCTAGTGTGAGAGTGGAGAGATCTGACAACCGTAGTTAGCTCTTTCATGTACTGCAAGTGTTCTACTTCAGCTAGAGTGAGGTCTATTTGTCTGTCAGTCATGGGTCTTTGTGCGGGAACATTCATGGGTCTTCCTGTCAACATTTAATTTGGTGTACACCCCAGGCCTTTATTAACACTACTGAGCATTTTCATTAACACCAGTGGTAAACAATCCACCCTAGATTTCTTGGTGGAGTGGCATGCCTTAGCTAACCCTTGTTTAATGGATTGGTTATCTCTCTCGGTAACCCCATTACGCTGAGGGTGGTAGATGGACACAAACCTCTGGTCCACTCCCATCATTATGGCTACCTGCTTCACTACATCACCAGTGAAGTGGGTACCATTGTCTGCAGATAAAACCTCAGGAACACCAAATCTAGGTATTATCTCCCTCACTAGTAGCTTTGCTACTGTCTCAGCATCACAGTGTGTGGTGGGAAATGCCTCCACCCACCTGGTGAACCAGTCAATAAGGACTAAACAGTACCTTTTCCTTTCTTTCTGCAAGATCTATAACATCCATGGAAACCAATCCAAAGAAATGACCTCTATCATATCCCCCCTTGACAAATGGGCCACACCATGGGCCACTTGGCAGAAGGAGGTGATAAGACAAGCTGGTAGACATGGTCTGCCAGACTGAGTCTGTCTCCAAATTTTAGAAACGGGGTCAAGTTAACAACCCCGCTGTTGCCATATCAAATGAGAACCAACATCTAAAGCCTGTTTAGATGCCAAATCATCAGTGTCTTTCCCATCAGTAGCAGAGAAGAACATGGAGTGGCTATGACACTTTGAAGCAGCCAATTTAGCAGCCTGATCTGCCATGGTGTTACCTATACTCACAAAGTCTTTCCCCCAGTGTGAGCAGCAACCTTCACAATAGCCAAAGCAGAAGGCAGCATCATAGACTCCAAGAGATCTAAAACCATAGTTCTATTACGAATAGGACTTCCACAAGCATTGTGAAAACCCCTACTCCTCCAGACACCACACCAGGAGAGACAAACTCCTACTCCTCTAGACACCACACCAGGAGAGACAAACCCCTACTCCTCCAGACACCACACCAGGAGAGACAAACCCCTACTCCTCCAGACACCACACCAGGAGAGACAAACTCCTATTCCTCTAGACACCACACCAGGAGAGACAAACCCCTACTCCTCCAGACACCACACCAGGAGAGACAAACCCCTACTCCTCCAGACACCACACCAGGAGAGACAAACTCCTACTCCTCTAGACACCACACCAGGAGAGACAAACCCCTACTCCTCTAGACACCACACCAGGAGAGACAAACCCCTACTCCTCTAGACACCACACCAGGAGAGACAAACTCCTATGGCTTAAACAGAATCAGAGATTATTGTAATCCTTTTCCCTTCTCCCATGTTACAGGCAGTGGTTAGCACCAACAGTTCAGCCTGTTGAACTGAGAAAGTATCTGGTAATGGTTGTTGTATGTGAGTGGGTCTATCAATTGTCACAATACCAAACCCTGCATGTTTCTACCCTGTAGTTTGATCTATATACGCAGAACCGTCAACGAAAAGCTCCAAGTCAGCATCAGTCAGGGTAGTGACAGAGAGGTCAGGCCCAGCCTTCAGTGGTGTGGGACCCACTGTCTCTGCACTGCCTTTGGTTGGATCTGTCATGGTGTCCCGTGGTTTTGTTTTAATCAGGTTCTATGTAATGTGGACTGAGTGACTTATCTCTATGGTAGTGTAGAAAAACCCAGTTCTATCCCCAAATATGGGCAGTAGAACCTAACATAGGATGATAAACCCAACGCAGTTCTATTGTCTCTAACCCCTCTTCTTCTTTAGTTTACCTTCACTAACCACACTACTGTAAATGGTTCCACATATGTGTGGTAAATAACCACAATTGGTGTCAATTGTATTTTAACTTCAGTACAGGGGGTCTCCCTGTCTCCTCTCTCGTGGATGTAATGCAAGAGGAAACTCACATGTCTTTCCCAATACGCAATTCACAAATGTATCCCTTCTGGTACTAGTCTTAAAGACTTGTTGTCTGTACCAGTCTAGATTTATTTCAGTACATAGAAATGATTGATATTGACTAACATATATCCATTCACTGTTATCAAATACTCTCAACTCATACAACAATTGTCCCACACCAAATATACAATCCCACCAATTACACATATATCAAAACAAAACCAGTGTTTTCCCTCAGGTAAGGTCACCATACATAAAACCAGTGTTTTCTCTCAGGTAAGGTCACCATACATAAAACCAGTGTCTTCCCTCAGGTAAGGTCACCATACATAAAACCAGTGTTTTCTCTCAGGTAAGGTCACCATACATAAAACCAGTGTCTTCCCTCAGGTAAGGTCACCATACATAAAACCAGTGTCTTCCCTCAGGTAAGGTCACCATACATAAAACCAGTGTCTTCCCTCAGGTAAGGTCACCATACATAAAACCAGTGTCTTCTCTCAGGTAAGGTCACCATACATAAAACCAGTGTTTTCTCTCAGGTAAGGTCACCATACATAAAACCAGTGTCTTCTCTCAGGTAAGGTCACCATACATAAAACCAGTGTCTTCCCTCAGGTAAGGTCACCATACATAAAACCAGTGTTTTCTCTCAGGTAAGGTCACCATACATAAAACCAGTGTCTTCTCTCAGGTAAGGTCACCATACATAAAACCAGTGTCTTCCCTCAGGTAAGGTCACCATACATAAAACCAGTGTTTTCTCTCAGGTAAGGTCACCATACATAAAACCAGTGTTTTCTCTCAGGTAAGGTCACCATACATAAAACCAGTGTTTTCTCTCAGGTAAGGTCACCATACATAAAACCAGTGTTCTCTCTCAGGTAAGGTCACCATACATAAAACCAGTGTTCTCTCTCAGGTAAGGTCACCATACATAAAACACATTGAATCACGTGTCACCCAGTACCTCAGTACTGACTTGGTTCATCCTCATCTATAACCAAGTTCCTCACACAAGGTTCCATTAGACCCTCAGGAATGTCTATCTATTAAACCTGTGGATTCTGGGTAATTTATCACATATACATCCTATAACGGGCGTGTACATACATTTAGCTATCGACTGTTCCTGTAATTATCAACCCCATGAGTGAGGTGCCATTTACATACCGGAATGAGTCATCAACCACACAGTGCTTTTTCTAATATCTGACTTTTGGTTTAACGGGCGTCTGCTTACCTTATAGTTTGATGAGCTGCACAGTGGGACGCAGAGCACCCAGACGTGGTGGTCTCTCCTGGCAAGCTCGCCAAATGTTGGGGGGTCCTTTGCATGGGGTGATGTAAGTTTCCTTCAACAATCAGTCTTCCAGATACATGACACAGACACAGGAACCTCGGTATAAAACTCTTTAGTAATAAAATGCAATTGCAGACAGAGATTCACATACAGAATGACCTCAGTAGTCTATAGTAAAGATCTGTGTGGTGAAACAGGAGACAACACTCTTTATACAACCTACCAGCAATCATATCTTAACATTGTTGCATTGGATTAGATACAAAGTATCTAAGATGAGTAAAACATCTCTAGACTGTTGTTTCTCTCTCTACTATCTCGGCCTTGAGGCTGCGTGACTATCAGCAGGTGCAGACAATTCTCAGCCTGAGAACTAAAGCAGTCTATCTCCATTACCCAGTACTTTTCCATCATTGTGCATTGCAAGCATACAAAGGTTATCACATATATACAGCAATCATGGCACTGGTGAAGCCCCACACCCAACCCCCAGGGTAACCCCCAACTCCCAGGGTAACCCCCAGGGTAACCCCCAACTCCCAGGGTAACCCCCAGCGTAACCCCCAACTCCCAGGGTAACCCCCAGGGTAACCCCCAACTCCCCGGGTAACCCCCAGGGTAACCCCCAACTCCCAGGGTAACCCCCAACTCCCAGGGTAACCCCCAACTCCCAGAGTAACCCCCAACTCCCAGGGTAACCCCCAGGGTAACCCCCAACTCCCAGGGTAACCCCCAACTCCCAGGGTAACCCCCAACTCCTAGGGTAACCCCCAACTCCCAGGGTAACCCCCAGGGTAACCCCCAGGGTAAACCCCAACTCCCAGGGTAAACCCCAACTCCCAGGGTAAACCCCAACTCCCAGGGTAAACCCCAACTCCCAGGGTAACCCCCAGGGTAACCCCCAACTCCCAGGGTAACCCCCAACTCCCAGGGTAACCCCCAGGGTAACCCCCAACTCCCAGGGTAACCCCCAACTCCCAAGGTAAACCCCAACTCCCAGGGTAACCCCCAGGGTAACCCCCAACTCCCAGGGTAACCCCCAACTCCCAGGGTAACCCCCAGGGTGACCCCCAGGGTAACCCCCAACTCCCAGGGTAACCCCCAGGGTAACCCCCAACTCCCAGGGTAACCCCCAGGGTAACCCCCAACTCCCAGGGTAACCCTCAACTCCTAGGGTAACCCCCAACTCCCAGGGTAACCCCCAACTCCCAGGGTAACCCCCAGGGTGACCCCCAGGGTAACCCCCAACTCCCAGGGTAACCCCCAGGGTAACCCCCAACTCCCAGGGTAACCCCCAGGGTAACCCCCAACTCCCAGGGTAACCCTCAACTCCCTAGGGTAACCCCCAACTCCCAGGGTAACCCCCAACTCCCAGGGTAACCCCCAACTCCCAGGGTAACCCCCAACTCCCAGGGTAACCCCCCAACTCCCAGGGTAACCCCCAGGGTAACCCCCAACTCCCAGGGTAACCCCCAGGGTAACCCCCAACTCCCAGGGTAACCCCCAGGGTTACCCCCAACTCCCAGGGTAACCCCCAACTCCCAGGGTAACCCCCAGGGTAACCCCCAACTCCCCGGGTAACCCCCAGGGTAACCCCCAACTCCCAGGGTAACCCCCAGGGTAACCCCCAGGCAGGGTAACCCCCAGGCAGGGTAACCCCCAGGGTAACCCCCAACTCCCAGGGTAACCCCCAGGGTATTGTGTGTAGATTGATGAGAGAATAAAACATAAATAAAACATTTAGAATAAGGTTGTAACGTAACAAAAAGTCAAAAGGGTTTGAATACTTCCCGAATATACATTTTTTTGACTAGAGTCTTAAGGGACCTGGTCTAAAGTAGTGCACTATATAGAGATTAGGGTGCCATTTGGGATGTAGATTATTCAAAGTGTGGGGAAAATAATCCACCAACAACATAGCACCCCTCAGCTGACTAGAACTCCCCTCTCCAATCTCCCTTCAGGCCCTGTTCATTACACACCAAACAGAATAAAAAAACACTTCAATAGGGACCTGAACTTGTCCAATAAGAAACACCTGTGTTCTTGTTCGGCTGCAAAACGTTTTGCCACGATGCGCACTAATGAACAAGACCCTGCTGATGGTCTGGCTTTATCCTATTTAAATACTTGGACCAAACTATCCACAGCGGTGAGGTACAAATGATACAAATCCCTGATTAGTAATGTACTGAAGGACTAACTGGACTATGGAGTGTTAGATACTGTAGGGGTTTGGATGGAGGGAGCAGGCAGTACTCTCTGACCTGTTGACATTTCCTTCAGGTCACTGGTCCTTCCTTGGTTCATTTAGTGCTCTTATCAGGGTTGAAGGACTAAGGTCAAATGCAGTCATAGAATTCATTTTTTTCAATATCAAATCATTTTTGGGTAAGAATTAAGTACCTTACCGTGATTGTTTTCAATTAAAATGGTCAAAAATAGCATCTTAATAAAAGTCACTCATTTCAGGAAGTAATTTGAGTAAAAAATGTCAGAAATGGAAAAATATTTGAATAGCTTCTCCATTTTCAGCTTATTGAGACGTCATTGAAAATAGATGCCATTTTTAAAAATGATTGAATGACTTCAATTGAAAATGACCCTAACCCTGGATCTTATAGATGTTTAATACATTCACTTTTCAAAGATAGGATGTATAAAATATATTCAGCTTAAGTGGTGTCAAGTGACTATGAAAAACATTGACATGACATTTAAACAACTAAACATCACGTGAGGTTGGAAACTGACAGTCCAACACACACAGCTGTGACAAATGGCTGTCAAACATCACGCCAATGAAGTGACTTCAAAACACACGTCACAGTTTGTAAAATGGTTTGTGGTTTTATTGGGAGAATAGTAAGAAGGTAAGACAGTATAAGTTAGACTGTACAATGAAAGCATTTTCTCAACAAACAAAAAACAAACATCTGAACTGTATAAGCAAGAGAGACAGTTTGTAACCATTGTTGGACTCGTATGTGACTTATCTTCTTGGATACTGTCCCAAATGACACCCATGTCCCTATTTACTTATACTACTTTAGACCAGAGCCAATGGGTCATCATGTAGGGAATAGGGTGCCATTCGGAACGTAGCCATCATCTTGAAATGAGGACATGAAAACACCGCTAAGGCAAACACTGCAAGTATAAAAACTTGATTGGGGGAAAAAAGGCGAAGTCAGGTAACAGGAGGCACAACAATATCAGTCATATTCTGGCAGATCATTTGCATATTTTCCTCTTTACTAATAAAGAACTGACCTGATTACATGGGGCAGCAGTAACATATCATCGTGATCATTCTCATAACATACAGAAGTATTTTTGCTGTGTGGACTGGAGCACAGTGCTGTTGCATAGCTTTAAAACACCATCACCTCACACAACTCAGGTCCTTCCCAGTCCAGGTCCAATACGTCAGATTGCACATTCACAACGCCACCTTGATATAATGGACCTGGCCCCAAACCTTCCTCCACATTCCATACAATCAATAGAACTAGAATGACCTTTCAGTGTAGTTGTGTGTGGGAACCCTCAGTGATGTCATGATGAGAGAGAGAGCAGGAAGGAGTTGTAGTAGAGGAACAGACAGTTCTCAGGGCAGGGCGGGGGTCTGACATCACAGTTAACAGTTTGAAACCTCTGTAACTCTTTTTGACACAATGAATTACAACTCAGACTGGGTTAAAACCAGTTGTGGAGGCTGACCAGGCCACTGAAGGCAGGTTTCTGTCTGTAGCAGAAACTTAATCAAACAGGCTTGGGCTTTGTGACATCATCAAAGTGGGCCTGGGCATTTGAAATGACCCTGTGTTCTAACTGACTCTTGGGCTGCATTCCAACATCCACACTAACATGACACTTAGAAGCAGTGCATTCTAACTAGTGTGCTAGCGTTGGCACACATTTAAAACCACAGCAGCAGCAGAGGGAGAGACGGCCTGAAGGAGCAGTGACTGAATACTGACCACTGTGTTACTACTGGCAGACTGTCTACCCAATCTCTTACTGGAGCAGACCAAGGCCTGCATCTGTCTGGGCTTTGTCCCAAATGACAGCCTATTCCCTACATAGTGCACTACTATAGACCCTATGGGACCTGTTCAAAATTTGTGCACTATATAGGGAATAGGGTGCCATTTGGGACTCCTATTTGAGCTCTCCCTCACTAAATAAGACCAGTAAGGGACATGGGTCTACTGGGTATTGAGTCACTCTGGAGGCCATTTGGCAAAAAGCACCGACTGACTACAACCATAGAAATAGAATGGCTAGAAACAGTTCTAGAATGGACACAGTTCTAGAATGCAAATGATTCTAGAATGATCACTTTGGGACATGTTGGGTCCAGTGGAATACTGTTGATCAGGCCACTTCAGACCAGACAACACTCTTAAAAGGACCTAGCTACTCTAAAACAGCAGGGCTCCTAAGGTGGGCAAGCACAGTGATGATGGTTACATCTATTTAACCCAGGTCAGAGGTCACCCATAAGGCTAAATTCTTTAACTATGGTGGCCCATAAGGCTGTTTTGGGTTTCTGTTGCATCTTAGTTGGAACTCCGTAGCAATCTGTGTGGACATGTACATCCCCTGGGAGAAAGTGGTATGCCTCTGTAGGACTGTGTGTGTTGTTCAAAAACCTGTTTGTTCAGCATCGACAAAGGCAAATCACAGACCCTAGTCTGGTCTGACTTACTGGTGTGTGTGTGTGGCGCGGGAGGAGACACTGGTCCCAGTCACACCAGTCCATCCGCCTGGTATAGAGGATGAAATGGTGGCCTTTCTTTCCAGAGCCTCGGGCCTTCAGCCAAGGGGCCCTGACACACAGTCTCAGCCCAGACAAAGAGCTCTGTGCTGGGGATGACTCGGAGCTATGGAAGGGGTGGCCTGGAGCTATCAGTCAGAAGCCCTAACAGGGCTGACAGTGTTTGTGAGAGACTTGAGCTACACATGCAGCATGTTTGGCCAACGGGACTCAGACTGCATCCAAAACTATATAGGGAATAGCGCTCACTTGGGAGACAACGAGAGAGACAACGAGAGAGACAACGAGAGACAACGAGAGAGACAACGAGAGAGAGAGACAGAGACAACACGAGAGAGAGACAGAGACAACACGAGAGAGAGAGAGAGACAACGAGAGAGAGACAACGAGAGAGAGAGAGAGACAACGAGAGAGAGACAACGAGAGAGAGAGAGAGACAACGAGAGAGAGAGAGAGAGACAACGAGAGAGAGAGAGAGAGACAACGAGAGAGAGAGAGAGACAACGAGAGAGAGAGAGAGACAACGAGAGAGAGAGAGAGACAACGAGAGAGAGAGAGAGACAACGAGAGAGAGAGAGAGACAACGAGCGAGAGAGAGAGAGACAACGAGCGAGAGAGAGAGAGACAACGAGCGAGAGAGAGAGAGAGAGACAACGAGCGAGAGAGAGAGAGAGAGACAACGAGCGAGAGAGAGAGAGAGAGACAACGAGCGAGAGAGAGGAGAGAGACAACGAGCGAGAGAGAGAGAGAGAGACAACGAGCGAGAGAGAGAGAGAGAGACAACGAGCGAGAGAGAGAGAGAGAGAGAAGACGAGAGAGAGAGAGACAACGAGAGAGAGCGAGAGAGACAACGAGCGAGAGAGAGAGAGACAACGAGCGAGAGAGAGAGAGACAACGAGCGAGAGAGAGAGAGACAACGAGCGAGAGAGAGAGAGACAACGAGCGAGAGAGAGAGAGAGACAACGAGCGAGAGAGAGAGAGACAACGAGCGAGAGAGAGAGAGAGACAACGAGCGAGGAGAGAGAGAGACAACGAGCGAGAGAGAGAGAGACAACGAGCGAGGAGAGAGAGAGACAACGAGCGAGAGAGAGAGAGAGACAACGAGCGAGAGAGAGAGAGAGACAACGAGCGAGAGAGAGAGAGAGACAACGAGCGAGAGAGAGAGAGAGACAACGAGCGAGAGAGAGAGAGAGACAACGAGCGAGAGAGAGAGAGAGACAACGAGCGAGAGAGAGAGAGAGACAACGAGCGAGAGAGAGAGAGACAACGAGCGAGAGAGAGAGAGACAACGAGCGAGAGAGAGAGAGACAACGAGCGAGAGAGAGAGAGAGACAACGAGCGAGAGAGAGAGAGAGACAACGAGCGAGAGAGAGAGAGAGACAACGAGCGAGAGAGAGAGAGAGACAACGAGCGAGAGAGAGAGAGAGACAACGAGCGAGAGAGAGAGAGAGACAACGAGCGAGAGAGAGAGAGAGACAACGAGCGAGAGAGAGAGAGAGACAACGAGCGAGAGAGAGAGAGAGACAACGAGCGAGAGAGAGAGAGAGCAACGAGCGAGAGAGAGAGAGAGACAACGAGCGAGAGAGAGAGAGAGACAACGAGCGAGAGAGAGAGAGAGACAACGAGCGAGAGAGACACGAGCGAGAGAGACAACGAGCGAGAGAGACAACGAGCGAGAGAGACAACGAGCGAGAGAGACAACGAGCAGAGAGCAACGAGCGAGAGAGACAACGAGCGAGAGACAACGAGCGAGAGAGCAACGAGCGAGAGAGACAACGAGCGAGAGAGAGAGAGACAACGAGCGAGAGAGAGAGAGACAACGAGCGAGAGAGACAACGAGCGAGAGAGACAACGAGCGAGAGAGACAACGAGCGAGAGAGACAACGAGCGAGAGAGACAGAGCAAGAGCAACGAGCGAGAGAGACAACGAGCGAGAGAGACAACGAGCGAGAGAGAGAGAGACAACGAGCGAGAGAGAGAGAGACAACGAGCGAGAGAGAGAGAGACAACGAGCGAGAGAGACAACGAGCGAGAGAGACAACGAGCAAGAGCAGAGGAGAGAGACAACGAGCGAGAGAGAGAGGAGAGCAACGAGCGAGAGAGAGAGAGACAACGAGCGAGAGAGAGAGAGACAACGAGCGAGAGAGACAACGAGCGAGAGAGAGACAACGAGCGAGAGAGAGACAACGAGCGAGAGAGAGACAACGAGCGAGAGAGAGAGAGAGAGACAACGAGCGAGAGAGAGAGAGAGAGACAACGAGCGAGAGAGACGAGAGAGAGACAACGAGCGAGAGAGAGGAGAGACAACGAGCGAGAGAGAGAGACAACGAGCGAGAGAGAGAGACAACGAGCGAGAGAGAGAGACAACGAGCGAGAGAGAGGGAGACAACGAGCGAGAGAGAGAGACAACGAGCGAGGAGAGAGAGACAACGAGCGAGAGAGAGAGACAACGAGCGAGAGAGAGAGACAACGAGCGAGAGAGAGAGACAACGAGCGAGAGAGAGAGACAACGAGAGAGAGACAACGAGAGAGAGAGACAACGAGAGAGAGAGACAACGAGAGAGAGAGACAACGAGAGAGAGACAACGAGAGAGAGACAACGAGAGAGAGACAACGAGAGAGAGACAACGAGAGAGAGACAACGAGAGAGAGACAACGAGAGAGAGACAACGAGAGAGAGACAACGAGAGAGAGACAACGAGAGAGAGACAACGAGAGAGAGACAACGAGAGAGAGACAACGAGAGAGAGACAACGAGAGAGAGACAACGAGAGAGAGACAACGAGAGAGAGACAACGAGAGAGAGACAACGAGAGAGAGACAACGAGAGAGAGACAACGAGAGAGAGACAACGAGAGAGAGACAACGATAATACTACCTTATTATTATTAATAATATAGTGCACTACTTTTGACCAGAGCACTAAGTAGTGCCCTACCAAAGACACATAGGGACGAAAGCAGTGCACTAGATAGGGAGTAGACACCCCCTGGATAACTGGTACAACAATGTGAAAGGTATCATTCTCCTGGTTTCCCTTCCGTTGGTAGAAACCCAACGTCTAGCTCATTTAAAGGCCTGTTATGGGGGTTGCTGGGAATAGAGACACTTTGGTCGGTGAGGAGTTAAGGAGAAAGATTCATAATAAAATCATTTCACACCGTTTCCCCATCACTTTTCCCTGACTGAGCAATAAGAGGATGAGCCTCCACAGGGTTTACAAGGCTGATCACTGTCTCTTCCCTCTAGGATGAGCCTCCACAGGGTTTACAAGGCTGATCACTGTCTCTTCCCTCTAGGATGAGCCTCCACAGGGTTTACAAGGCTGATCACTGTCTCTTCCCTCTGGGATGAGCCTCCACAGGGTTTACAAGGCTGATCACTGTCTCTTCCCTCTAGGATGAGCCTCCACAGGGTTTACAAGGCTGATCACTGTCTCTTCCCTCTAGGATGAGCCTCCACAGGGTTTACAAGGCTGATCACTGTCTCTTCCCTCTAGGATGAGCCTCCACAGGGTTTACAAGGCTGATCACTGTCTCTTCCCTCTAGGATGAGCCTCCACAGGGTTTACAAGGCTGATCACTGTCTCTTCCCTCTAGGATGAGCCTCCACAGGGTTTACAAGGCTGATCACTGTCTCTTCCCTCTAGGATGAGCCTCCACAGGGTTTACAAGGCTGATCACTTGCTTACACTAACACAGAGAGAGGGGAGAGAGAGGGGAGAGAGAGGGGAGAAAAAAGGAGGACTGGAAGAGGGGATGTAGCTTGCCGACTTGTTTAGACTACCAGCCTCTGATGGACAGCTGCCTGTGTGTGTGGTTCAGGACATAGGCAAATGAATATCATTGCTCTAAATACACAAATAAGTGGTCCACAATGTATCCTGAGAATTAGCTCAGTAGTTTATCAACTGGTCTGTCTGAGTGAGTGTGAGTGTTCACACAGCCTCTTCCATAGCCTTTAACACCGTCCATCAGCAGGTGTAAATCAAACTTGTGTAAAACCTTTCAAATATAACTTAAGACAATGTTTAGATACATATATTCATAATAAATCTGTGAAAAAAAAGGTACAAATTTAACTGACTAAAAACTAAAGTTCCAAACAGTAAGGCCAGGACTAAGACAGGGATCAGGTCAGAAGAGTCTCTATGGGCAGGTTGTGTGTGTGTGTGTGTGTGTGTGTGTGAATAGCTCTGTTTGATAGGTAATCATCAGACAGTGGTAAAAGCCTTATTTGTGGAATCATTAAGGATTAGTTTTAGTACAGTGCTGTGAAGTCCCCCACTCTTTAACTTCCCCCCAGCAACAACAAGCTCTCCGCTGCAGTTGGTTTTTCAGTTCCACATCCAGATAGCGACACTGATTTGCTGTCAGAATGGTGGGGGGCCACAGTGATGTCATAGTCAGGCTCTGAGGGAAAAGGAAGTGTAGAATCAAGCCAGTTCAGGGCAGGTGGGAGTGGAGGTGCATAGCGACAGGCTGAGGCCAGTAAAACACAGTTATCATCATTTTGTTCTACAGCGTTAACACCCCCTCTCCCCTGGTTGCCGTGGGTGACGACCTTTGACCCCCCCCACCCTTGACTGCTAACCTCCAGCGGTGGTCTGAGCTTCTCAGACAGGTTACAATGTGACAGAGTGAGACAGGAGAGTTAAGAGTGAACCAACAGAGTGAATATAGTAATATAGAACACAGATTTAGGACCAGCTTCCCCTCCCCATATCCTGTCATTAACCATTAGTGGGGAAAATGAAAAACGGACTCAGGATCAGCGTCTCTGAGGGCAACTTCATCATACAGAACACATCAACATATCTACAGACTCTGGAATAGTCCATTACAGAGAGGAGAGGGGCGTGTGAGGGGAGGGATTGGGAGAGCTCATTTACAGTGGTTTAGGGGGGTAGAACTGCCAGGTACAAGGCCATTAGAAGTGGTAACAGGGTTCAGTGGTCAAGGGTCATAGGTGACAGCCTGCACCAGAGGTGACTGGAGATCAGGGGTCAAGGTGAGGGATCACAGGGGTTAAAGGTCAAGGGCCAAAAGGTGACTTAAGAGGCAGTGACACAGTGTAGCACAATACAACTATTTTGCTCTCTGTTCAGCACCCTGCAATCACAGCAAGTCAGTGGGTCACGGCGAGGGGTCACGGGGAGGGGTCACGGGGGGGTTAAAGGCCAAAAGGTGACTTCAAAAGGTCATAACCCCCCTGCGATCACTGCAGCATCAGCTGCTTCAGGTTGTCGTGGAGGATGGTGTCCTTGACGTCTCGGAACACCAGGCGAATGTTCTCCGTGTTGATGGCTGTGGTGAAGTGGTGGTACAGGGGCTTCTGTGTCACGTCCCTCCTCTTCCCCCGGAAACAGTCCACTAGGAACCTCTGTACGTCGACCAGGCTGTGTGGCTCCCCGGGGTACTCTGGGAAATAGTCCTTGATGCTGACGGAGCGCACCTTGTCCTCCAGAAGGTCTGTCTTGTTGAGGAACAGGATGATGGAGACGTTGGAGAAAACCCGATTGTTGACGATGGTCTCGAAGATGTTGAGGGATTCGCTGAGACGGTTGGTCTGACGGTCCTCCATCAAGACCTGAGGGGGGGGGGTTAGAAAGAGTGTGTGTTCGAGTGTGTACGCATACAAATGATATTGAATTGTATTTAAGGTCCAAAGACAGGTGTGTGTGTGACAGTGTGTGTGCTGGTTTAAGTGAGTGAGCGTGCATCCAAATTCTTGGTCATTTCATTTCATTCACAAGGACAGAAACGTGTGTGTGTGTGTAAACCCACCTGGTCATACTCTGAAGAGGAGACAAGGAACAGGATGGAGGTGACAGAGTCAAAACACTCAAACCATCTCCGTCTCTCCGACCTTTGACCCCCAACGTCCACCATCTTAAACGGAACGTTCTTGATCTCAAAGTCGTACTCATGGATACCTTTAGTGGGCTTACGGGCCAGGAGAATATCCTGCTGAGTTGGTAGGTAGTCCTGGAGGAGAGAACGAGTGAATTAGAGAGAGAGAGAGTGAATTAGAGAGAGAGAGTGAATTAGAGAGAGAGAGTGAATTAGAGAGAGAGAGAGAGTGATGGATGGAGGTTGGTACTAACGGATACCTTTAGTAGGCTTACAAGCGAGCAGGATATCTTGCTGAGTCGGAGGGAGAGAGGGAATGAGAGAGAGAGATTTGGATCTATCTGCTAGCTAACAAGGTAGAAGAGATTGTGATGAACACACCCTTCTGTCCATCTCCAGCTGTTTGAACAGCATGTTAGCCTGTCCACTTTATTCACATGTTGGAATCAAGTGGCCTACCTGATTTATCAGAATGAGAACAAGTTGAAAATTCCTTGTATAAACTGTGTTTTAAGCTTATTGCACATTTATGAAACACAGACCAGACGGCCAGTATAACAGTCTGGTTCAGATGCTGCTAGTGGTATTATATAACACAGACCAGACGGCCAGTATAACAGTCTGGTTCAGATGCTGCTAGTGGTATTATATAACACAGACCAGACAGCCAGTATAACAGTCTGGTTCAGATGCTGCTAGTGGTATTATATAACACAGACCAGACAGCCAGTATAACAGTCTGGTTCAGATGCTGCTAGTGGTATTATATAACACAGACCAGACGGCCAGTATAACAGTCTGGTTCAGATGCTGCTAGTGGTATTATATAACACAGACCAGACAGCCAGTATAACAGTCTGGTTCAGATGCTGCTAGTGGTATTATATAACACAGACCAGACAGCCAGTATAACAGTCTGGTTCAGATGCTGCTAGTGGTATTATATAACACAGACCAGACAGCTAGTATAACAGTCTGGTTCAGATGCTGCTAGTGGTATTATATAACAGACCAGACAGCCAGTATAACAGTCTGGTTCAGATGCTGCTAGTGGTATTATATAACACAGACCAGACAGCCAGTATAACAGTCTGGTTCAGATGCTGCTAGTGGTATTATATAACACAGACCAGACAGCCAGTATAACAGTCTGGTTCAGATGCTGCTAGTGGTATTATATAACACAGACCAGACAGCCAGTATAACAGTCTGGTTCAGATGCTGCTAGTGGTATTATATAACACAGACCAGACAGCCAGTATAACAGTCTGGTTCAGATGCTGCTAGTGGTATTATATAACACAGACCAGACAGCCAGTATAACAGTCTGGTTCAGATGCTGCTAGTGGTATTATATAACACAGACCAGACAGCCAGTATAACAGTCTGGTTCAGATGCTGCTAGTGGTATTATATAACACAGACCAGACAGCCAGTATAACAGTCTGGTTCAGATGCTGCTAGTGGTATTATATAACACAGACCAGACAGCCAGTATAACAGTCTGGTTCAGATGCTGCTAGTGGTATTATATAACACAGACCAGACAGCCAGTATAACAGTCTGGTTCAGATGCTGCTAGTGGTATTATATAACACAGACCAGACAGCCAGTATAACAGTCTGGTTCAGATGCTGCTAGTGGTATTATATAACACAGACCAGACAGCCAGTATAACAGTCTGGTTCAGATGCTGCTAGTGGTATTATATAACACAGACCAGACAGCCAGTATAACAGTCTGGTTCAGATGCTGCTAGTGGTATTATATAACACAGACCAGACAGCCAGTATAACAGTCTGGTTCAGATGCTGCTAGTGGTATTATATAACACAGACCAGACAGCCAGTATAACAGTCTGGTTCAGATGCTGCTAGTGGTATTATATAACACAGACCAGACAGCCAGTATAACAGTCTGGTTCAGATGCTGCTAGTGGTATTATATAACACAGACCAGACAGCCAGTATAACAGTCTGGTTCAGATGCTGCTAGTGGTATTATATAACACAGACCAGACAGCCAGTATAACAGTCTGGTTCAGATGCTGCTAGTGGTATTATATAACACAGACCAGACAGCCAGTATAACAGTCTGGTTCAGATGCTGCTAGTGGTATTATATAACACAGACCAGACAGCCAGTATAACAGTCTGGTTCAGATGCTGCTAGTGGTATTATATAACACAGACCAGACAGCCAGTATAACAGTCTGGTTCAGATGCTGCTAGTGGTATTATATAACACAGACCAGACAGCCAGTATAACAGTCTGGTTCAGATGCTGCTAGTGGTATTATATAACACAGACCAGACAGCCAGTATAACAGTCTGGTTCAGATGCTGCTAGTGGTATTATATAACACAGACCAGACAGCCAGTATAACAGTCTGGTTCAGATGCTGCTAGTGGTATTATATAACACAGACCAGACAGCCAGTATAACAGTCTGGTTCAGATGCTGCTAGTGGTATTATATAACACAGACCAGACAGCCAGTATAACAGTCTGGTTCAGATGCTGCTAGTGGTATTATATAACACAGACCAGACAGCCAGTATAACAGTCTGGTTCAGATGCTGCTAGTGGTATTATATAACACAGACCAGACAGCCAGTATAACAGTCTGGTTCAGATGCTGCTAGTGGTATTATATAACACAGACCAGACAGCCAGTATAACAGTCTGGTTCAGATGCTGCTAGTGGTATTATATAACACAGACCAGACAGCCAGTATAACAGTCTGGTTCAGATGCTGCTAGTGGTATTATATAACACAGACCAGACAGCCAGTATAACAGTCTGGTTCAGATGCTGCTAGTGGTATTATATAACACAGACCAGACAGTCAGTATAACAGTCTGGTTCAGATGCTGCTAGTGGTATAACACAGACCAGACAGCCAGTATAACAGTCTGGTTCAGATGCTGCTAGTGGTATTATATAACACAGACCAGACGGCCAGTATAACAGTCTGGTTCAGATGCTGCTAGTGGTATTATATAACACAGACCAGACAGCCAGTATAACAGTCTGGTTCAGATGCTGCTAGTGGTATTATATAACACAGACCAGACAGCCAGTATAACAGTCTGGTTCAGATGCTGCTAGTGGTATTATATAACACAGACCAGACAGCCAGTATAACAGTCTGGTTCAGATGCTGCTAGTGGTATTATATAACACAGACCAGACGGCCAGTATAACAGTCTGGTTCAGATGCTGCTAGTGGTATTATATAACACAGACCAGACAGCCAGTATAACAGTCTGGTTCAGATGCTGCTAGTGGTATTATATAACAGACCAGACAGTCAGTATAACAGTCTGGTTCAGATGCTGCTAGTGGTATTATATAACACAGACCAGACAGCCAGTATAACAGTCTGGTTCAGATGCTGCTAGTGGTATTATATAACACAGACCAGACAGCCAGTATAACAGTCTGGTTCAGATGCTGCTAGTGGTATTATATAACACAGACCAGACAGCCAGTATAACAGTCTGGTTCAGATGCTGCTAGTGGTATTATATAACACAGACCAGACAGCCAGTATAACAGTCTGGTTCAGATGCTGCTAGTGGTATTATATAACAGACCAGACAGTCAGTATAACAGTCTGGTTCAGATGCTGCTAGTGGTATTATATAACACAGACCAGACAGCCAGTATAACAGTCTGGTTCAGATGCTGCTAGTGGTATTATATAACACAGACCAGACAGCCAGTATAACAGTCTGGTTCAGATGCTGCTAGTGGTATTATATAACACAGACCAGACAGCCAGTATAACAGTCTGGTTCAGATGCTGCTAGTGGTATTATATAACACAGACCAGACAGCCAGTATAACAGTCTGGTTCAGATGCTGCTAGTGGTATTATATAACACAGACCAGACAGCCAGTATAACAGTCTGGTTCAGATGCTGCTAGTGGTATTATATAACACAGACCAGACAGCCAGTATAACAGTCTGGTTCAGATGCTGCTAGTGGTATTATATAACACAGACCAGACAGCCAGTATAACAGTCTGGTTCAGATGCTGCTAGTGGTATTATATAACACAGACCAGACAGCCAGTATAACAGTCTGGTTCAGATGCTGCTAGTGGTATTATATAACACAGACCAGACAGCCAGTATAACAGTCTGGTTCAGATGCTGCTAGTGGTATTATATAACACAGACCAGACAGCCAGTATAACAGTCTGGTTCAGATGCTTCTAGTGGTATTATATAACACAGACCAGACAGCCAGTATAACAGTCTGGTTCAGATGCTGCTAGTGGTATTATATAACACAGACCAGACAGCCAGTATAACAGTCTGGTTCAGATGCTGCTAGTGGTATTATATAACACAGACCAGACAGCCAGTATAACAGTCTGGTTCAGATGCTGCTAGTGGTATTATATAACACAGACCAGACAGCCAGTATAACAGTCTGGTTCAGATGCTGCTAGTGGTATTATATAACACAGACCAGACAGTCAGTATAACAGTCTGGTTCAGATGCTGCTAGTGGTATAACACAGACCAGACAGCCAGTATAACAGTCTGGTTCAGATGCTGCTAGTGGTATTATATAACACAGACCAGACGGCCAGTATAACAGTCTGGTTCAGATGCTGCTAGTGGTATTATATAACACAGACCAGACAGCCAGTATAACAGTCTGGTTCAGATGCTGCTAGTGGTATTATATAACACAGACCAGACAGCCAGTATAACAGTCTGGTTCAGATGCTGCTAGTGGTATTATATAACACAGACCAGACAGCCAGTATAACAGTCTGGTTCAGATGCTGCTAGTGGTATTATATAACACAGACCAGACGGCCAGTATAACAGTCTGGAAGGAATGAGATCTTTAAACTGAAGGAAGGAATGAGATCTTTAAACTGAAGGAAGGAGATCTTTAAACTGAAGGAAGGAATGAGATCTTTAAACTGAAGGAAGGAATGAGATCTTTAAACTGAAGGAATGAGATCTTTAAACTGAAGGAAGGAATGAGATCTTTAAACTGAAGGAAGGAATGAGATCTTTAAACTGAAGGAATGAGATCTTTAAACTGAAGGAAGGAATGAGATCTTTAAACTGAAGGAAGGAATGAGATCTTTAAACTGAAGGAATGAGATCTTTAAACTGAAGGAAGGAATGAGATCTTTAAACTGAAGGAAGGAATGAGATCTTTAAACTGAAGGAAGGAGATCTTTAAACTGAAGGAAGGAGATCTTTAAACTGAAGGAAGGAAATTGCCACCTAGAGTGACATCTGAAAAATAAATGGAATACTATATCAGTACATCTTTATAGAACTAGTTGTTGAATCTGTCAGAAAAATCCCCGTTAAAAAAACATTCTCAAAGTGAAGTGTAAGTGTGCAAAGCAGAATTCGTCTCTCGCTCTCTCCGTGTGTGTGTGTGTGTGTGTGTTGTATGCCAGAGGAGAATTCCTGACATTCTAGATGCTGTGACATCAAAAGGTCAGGCTGCACTGGAAAGCCATCAGTGAAGTCACCATCAGGATGCCAGCCAGAGATACAGAGTTACACACTCCTCATTCCTCTGCACTGCCAGTAAAGAACAGAGAGAGAAGTCAGTTTCCCTCTCTTTAGTCAGGAGGAGATCAGGCCTTCGCTGGTAACACACCCTGACATCTCAGAGAGATGGAGAGATGTGAGGAGAGAGAGTGATGGCTTCACTTCTCTTCTCATTCTGACTGTTACTTCATCAGCAGTAGTGTATACATGTGTAAGAGAGATGGGTGGGACTTACCGGCTGTCCCAGCTTTTCCAAATGATCCAGGAAATACTTCACAGACTCCCCCTGAGAGAGGAGAGAACATTCATGTCAGATTGGTTCAGTAATTTAGAGTTCATTGATTCATATTAAAAGTTATTCAGAAGTACTGCTGTGTGGGTGAAATGCCAAGGCCTCCTACAACACTCTGTTAAAACAGGAAGACAAGAAGTGTGTTGACCTCTGACTCTCACACGCAGCGCTGCGCGAAAATCAAGGCAATGTGGCGAAACTCGCTTCTTGCGACCGCCGGACTGAGCAGGAAATGCAGAGATCTCAGAACACACACACACACACACACACACACACACACAGCACCTATAAATGAAACCCTGAGTAACAAGCTGTCCAGGAAGCAGCAGAGACAGAACAGAACAAACAGAAGGAGTGTTTGTGTGTGTCTGTTTAGGTTAAATGTGTGTATATACGCAAGAAAGGAGAGCGAGAAAGACAGAAACCGAGCTGTGGCCTTGAGAATACCACACGCGCACAGAACAGCTGTGAAACCAGAGAGGTACCACTACCACGATGCCTTAATAACCCCCAGGAGGAGGCTGAAACCACAGAGGTACCACTACCACGATGACTTAACCCCCAGGAGGAGGCTGAAACCACAGAGGTACCACTACCACGATGACTTAACCCCCAGGAGGAGGCTGAAACCACAGAGGTAACACTACCACGATGCCTTAACCCCCAGGAGGAGGCTGAAACCACAGAGGTAACACTACCACGATGCCTTAACCCCCAGGAGGAGGCTGAAACTACAGAGGTAACACTACCACGATGACTTAACCCCCAGGAGGAGGCTGAAACCACAGAGGTAACACTACCACGATGCCTTAACCCCCAGGAGGAGGCTGAAACCACAGAGGTACCACTACCACGATGCCTTAACCCCCAGGAGGAGGCTGAAACCACAGAGGTACCACTACCACGATGACTTAACCCCCAGGAGGAGGCTGAAACCACAGAGGTAACACTACCACGATGCCTTAACCCCCAGGAGGAGGCTGAAACCACAGAGGTAACACTACCACGATGCCTTAACCCCCAGGAGGAGGCTGAAACTACAGAGGTAACACTACCACGATGACTTAACCCCCAGGAGGAGGCTGAAACCACAGAGGTAACACTACCACGATGCCTTAACCCCCAGGAGGAGGCTGAAACCACAGAGGTAACACTACCACGATGCCTTAACCCCCAGGAGGAGGCTGAAACTACAGAGGTAACACTACCACGATGACTTAACCCCCAGGAGGAGGCTGAAACCACAGAGGTAACACTACCTCGATGCCTTAACCCCCAGGAGGAGGCTGAAACCACAGAGGTAACACTACCACGATGCCTTAACCCCCAGGAGGAGGCTGAAACCACAGAGGTAACACTACCACGATGCCTTAACCCCCAGGAGGAGGCTGAAACTACAGAGGTAACACTACCACGATGACTTAACCCCCAGGAGGAGGCTGAAACCACAGAGGTAACACTACCACGATGCCTTAACCCCCAGGAGGAGGCTGAAACCACAGAGGTAACACTACCACGATGCCTTAACCCCCAGGAGGAGGCTGAAACCACAGAGGTAACACTACCACGATGCCTTAACCCCCAGGAGGAGGCTGAAACTACAGAGGTAACACTACCACGATGCCTTAACCCCCAGGAGGAGGCTGAAACCACAGAGGTAACACTACCACGATGCCTTAACCCCCAGGAGGAGGCTGAAACCACAGAGGTAACACTACCACGATGCCTTAACCCCCAGGAGGAGGCTGAAACTACAGAGGTAACACTACCACGATGCCTTAACCCCCAGGAGGAGGCTGAAACCACAGAGGTAACACTACCACGATGCCTTAACCCCCAGGAGGAGGCTGAAACTACAGAGGTAACACTACCACGATGCCTTAACCCCCAGGAGGAGGCTGAAACTACAGAGGTAACACTACCACGATGACTTAACCCCCAGGAGGAGGCTGAAACCACAGAGGTAACACTACCACGATGACTTAACCCCCAGGAGGAGGCTGAAACCACAGAGGTAACACTACCACGATGACTTAACCCCCAGGAGGAGGCTGAAACCACAGAGGTAACACTACCACGATGCCTTAACCCCCAGGAGGAGGCTGAAACTACAGAGGTACCACTACCACGATGCCTTAACCCCCAGGAGGAGGCTGAAACTACAGAGGTAACACTACCACGATGACTTAACCCCCAGGAGGAGGCTGAAACCACAGAGGTACCACTACCACGATGCCTTAACCCCCAGGAGGAGGCTGAAACTACAGAGGTAACACTACCACGATGACTTAACCCCCAGGAGGAGGCTGAAACCACAGAGGTAACACTAGCAGCAGGATACAAGGCGAGGGGAGGAGTAGACAGACGACGCCCCCTAAAGAGCAATAGATCACAACACATTCTATGGGGAAACCCCCTCACACACACACAACTATGTCTGTGGGACTTTCTATTTCGGGCTAACATGGGGGCATGTGAGGAGCTGTGAAACCAGAAGGACTAGGTAGTGTTAGACCATGGCTTTAGATTAGCATCCAGGGGCAAGTGGGCAACCACATCCAAGTCGCAAATCACTCAGTCCCAATGTTAATCATCCCACTCGGGGTTCCACTCTGTCACCTGAAACTGTTCAAGTCTCTTGTGTGACTCATACACAACATGGGGAAAAAGACCCTCAAGACTTCTGCTGTGGTTAAAACCTCGAGACTTTAGTCATGGAGATGATCTATTGACATACATAGAACGAACACTGATATACAGAAATAGTTTCCAGAAGAAGTGACTGATACTTTCTAAGAGCTAAAACAGTAGGTGTTTTACAGGCCTATTTCTGCTTCCTAAATGGTTAATAAAGTCATTATCACCATCAGATAATTATCAGACCACAGTCTTCCTCCTTTCCTGAGAACCACAGTCTTCCTCCTTTCCTGAGAACCACAGTCTTCTTCCTTTCCTGAGAACCACAGTCTTCCTCCTTTCCTGAGAACCACAGTCTTATTTGAATGTAACTGCCATCAACTGTCACGCCGCAGGTTTGTTTACAATCTGACAATCAAATAAAGCTTTGAGAATTTGAATGTGAGACAGACGCTGCCTGTCTGTCTTGTGAATTTCTACTAAAGGCAATAAAATAATAAAGAGCGAGAGAGAAAGATTGAACGATGGAGAGAGCATGAGAGAGATATGTAGGAACAGAACTTCAGAGAGGGAGAGAGAGCGTGTGTAAGAATGAGGGAGGGAGAGAGTATCAAAACCCATAGAGGGTGTTTAAAGCAGTGCAAAACCAGTGGAGACAGTCCTAATGGAAGTATTTCTACAAAATCATTTAAGCGTCCAGTCAGACCAACACCACCAGCACTGAGCAGAGCGGCGAGACAGTGGCACCAAAATCACATGGACCGAACCAATAGCGAAGGGGAAGAAAACTGATTAGGTAGAATCCATTGAGAAGTGGTTATTAATTAGAATGGACTAGACCAGCATGACAGAATGTTCTAGGGTGGACTAGACCAGCATGATAGAATGTTCTAGGGTGGACTAGACCAGCATGACAGAATGTTCTAGGGTGGACTAGACCAGCATGATAGAATGTTCTAGGGTGGACTAGACCAGCATGACAGAATGTTCTAGGGTGGACTAGACCAGCATGATAGAATGTTCTAGGGTGGACTAGACCAGCATGACAGAATGTTCTATGGTGGACTAGACCAGCATGACAGAATGTTCTAGGGTGGACTAGACCAGCATGACAGAATAATATATTGTCCTCTTGTCCCAACTGAACCAGCTGAAGTAACATGACATTCTCTAGTCTATCTAACATAATCCATCTGACCTGGTATACTGCTGACCACATAGACGTGTGTGTGTGTGTGAGTTCGTCAGTGCTTTCGCTTCCCCTGCGTTCCCCTACCCAGTAAAGCAACGGTGTGACGCATGCCGAACACAGACACGCGTCAGGAAACCACATCCCCTCAGCCCCACCTCTACTCTGCCGTCATCCTGCTATCTACTACTAGGCTCTGGTGAGGCAGGTGGAAGATCAACTGTCATCAACCGTCAAAATATCTCTAGAATGAGGAGGGTCAAAGGACATGGTAACCACGATGGGTTACTGTGGTTACGGTCTCTGAGGTAACTGGAACCTGAAGAGAAGCCTGTAGTCAGTGTGTTCTGCTACTAACACAGTACATGTAGTTAGAGCAGTGTCCATATAGGGTTTTTGGGTTCGATACAGATTCCCATTTTTTGGTCTGTTGATATACTGTTAAACAGGGGGAAATGAAAAACATTTTCCCACAAAGCGTTCTCATAAATTGCCACCCAAGAAACGCTTCAAATGTTGATTTGCGTACATTGTGACAATAATGACATCAGAATGACCACAGTGTTCAGATCAGCATGAGACTCAGATCAGACTTTTCCATCCTTATTGAATATCAGGTATTCATGAAATTAACAGACATCAATAGGATATACTGTAAAAATAAAACGGTATCGGGAGATAATATCGGTGAAACGATATCTGCTGCTACCACAGGGCTAATATATTAGTGTTGACTGCTACCACCACAGAGCTAATACATTCTCTGTAGTGTTGACTGCTACTACCACAGAGCTAATATATTCTCTGTAGTGTTGACTGCTACTACCGCAGAGATAATACATTCTCTGTAGTGTTGACTGCTACCACCGCAGAGCTAATACATTCTCTGTAGTGTTGACTGCTACTACCACAGAGCTAATATATTCTCTGTAGTGTTGACTGCTACTACCGCAGAGATAATACATTCTCTGTAGTGTTGACTGCTACCACCACAGAGCTAATATATTCTCTGTAGTGTTGACTGCTACTACCACAGAGCTAATATATTCTCTGTAGTGTTGACTGCTACTACCACAGAGCTAATACATTCTCTGTAGTGTTGACTGCTACCACCACAGAGCTAATACATTCTCTGTAGTGTTGACTGCTACCACCACAGAGCTAATATATTCTCTGTAGTGTTGACTGCTACCACCACAGAGCTAATATATTCTCTGTAGTGTTGACTGCTACTACCACAGAGCTAATATATTCTCTGTAGTGTTGACTGCTACTACCACAGAGCTAATATATTCTCTGTAGTGTTGACTGCTACTACCACAGAGCTAATACATTCTCTGTAGTGTTGACTGCTACTACCACCACAGGGCTAATACATTCTCTGTAGTGTTGACTGCTCCTACCACCACAGAGCTAATACATTCTCTGTAGTGTTGACTGCTACTACCACCACAGGGCTAATACATTCTCTGTAGTGTTGACTGCTACTACCACAGAGCTAATACATTCTCTGTAGTGTTGACTGCTGCTACCACAGGGCTAATATATTAGTGTTGACTGCTACTACCACCACAGGGCTAATATATTAGTGTTGACTGCTACTACCACCACAGGGCTAATATATTAGTGTTGACTGCTACTACCACCACAGGGCTAATATATTAGTGTTGACTGCTACTACCACCACAGGGCTAATATATTAGTGTTGACTGCTACTACCACCACAGGGCTAATATATTAGTGTTGACTGCTACTACCACCACAGGGCTAATATATTAGTGTTGACTGCTGCTACCACAGGGCTAATATATTAGTGTTGACTGCTGCTACCACAGGGCTAATATATTAGTGTTGACTGCTGCTACCACAGGGCTAATATATTAGTGTTGACTGCTGCTACCACAGGGCTAATATATTAGTGTTGACTGCTGCTACCACAGGGCTAATATATCTGTAGAATTTAGAGGAACCTGACTGGTCTAGGCTGACAGACTGTGGGAGGTGTGTAGTAGTAGTAGACGTCATTGTCCCACAATGGGAAATTGGTCTCAGCAATTTAAAAAGACATGACAACAAGAGTCATAACAGAAAATACATAAAGGTGTGTGTGTGTGTGTGTGGCCCAATCAGACGGGGAGTGTGCTGGCTCTCGGTCCAATCAGACGGGGAGTGTGCTGGCTCTCGGTCCAATCAGACGGGGAGTGTGCTGGCTCTCTTGTGGTGGGCAGGTGTTGCACAGAGACCAAGGTCTAATAACAGCTCAACATTCCTTTATGGATCAATCCCCCCGTTCCTCCTCTCCTCAATTCCTTCATCCCCTTTGTACATCTCCATACCTCTTTCACTACGCCCCCACACGGTCTCTCTTTTACAGGTCCTACCCTCCATCTTTCCCTTCTTCCTGGTAATCTAACTCAGATGAGGGGAAAGGGCCATTTCAGGCCTCAGCTGAAACACTCTGGAGAGACCGCATCTACTGGCCATTAAACTAGACAGTTCCTCTACTAATGGCTTCTGGGATTGCTGCAGCACGCATGCGCCACACACACACACACACACACACACACACACACACACACACACACACACACACACACGGAGTATGCTGGTCCCAGACATGACAGTGAGCAGCAGCCTTCCCAGAGAGATGGGGGGCAGGGAGAGAGAGATGCGGGAGAAGATAGCATGCTTGAACTCCACTTATCCCTCGTACCACCACCACTAGAGAGCAGGAGGGTGAAGGAGAGAAAGAACGAGGGAGAGAGAAACTAAACAAAACCCCTTTGTGTGCTGCAATCCAGGGAGCACGTGTCCCGAGTGCCAAACATGTCAGACTTCCTGCTTTCACAACCTCCCTAACACCCACACACACACACACACACACACACACACACACACACACACACACACACACACACACACACACACACACACGTATTAGCCTCTCGCTGCAGACATGCTGGCTGCAGAACAAGACTTGATCTTGATGCTTTAAGTAAACATTCCCCAGCCCCGTCCTTACTCCCTTTCACCCCTATCCCCCCCCCTCCCTATCCTAGGTGTTGCATAATCCTAATCCACAGCCTTAAACCTGTTCCTCTCCTCCCCACTGAAGGCTTTATAGTGTAGTGTTCTGTTACAAGCCACACCCTCATTGACATGGGGTCTGTTGAGGGTCCAATCAACACAGGGCAACAGAGTTAGGAGGAGTGTGTAGAACAGATATGACTATGTCGTTGTTGGGAGAATGTATATTACACATGAACATTACTTTGGTGTGGTCCCAGACCACCCTCTCATGCACCCTCCCTTCCTTTTCTGCAACAGTTGATTCCTTTCCACATCGGAGACTAAGGAGAGGGAGGGAGCGAGGGAGGGAGGGAGGGAGGGAGGGAGGGAGGGAGGGAGGGCAAGAAAAGGCATTGTTTTCATTTTCTATGGCTGACTTGATTTGTGTGTGAGTTAGCATTTTCTCCACACACAAACACTGATAGTGTGTGAGAGAGAGTGTGTGTGTGTGTGTGTGTGTGTGTGTGTGTGTGTGTGTGTGTGTGTGTGTGTGTGTGTGTGTGTGTGTGTGTGTGTGTGTGTGTGTGTGTGTGTGTGTGTGTGTGTGTGTGTGAGCAGCGAGTTCAGAAGCCATTAGCAGTGGTTTAAGAGCAGTAGATGCAGTCTGTTTTCAAATCAAATTTTATGCGCCGAATACAACAGATGTAAACTTTACTGTGAAATGCTTTTTTCCCACCAACGCGAAGTTAAGACATTTAGAAACAAAAGAGCACCATTGGTCATTAGCCTGTAAAATGTCTGCTATCCCCTCCAGCCACATTAAACTCCGTTTTAAATAAATGTTTCCACTTTAGGATTAAACAGTAAAAATAAGGTATCATATTTTATATTACCATACATTTATATTGTGTGATGTATTTATTTGATAAAAAGACCACAAAACAGGCCCAAGCATCAAACGCAACAGAAATTGGAGTCAACATTGAGCCTCTAAAATGTTAACCCTCCTCTTAATAATGGTGAACTGAGTGTCCATTCTGGGTCAGCTTTTGGGAAGTGAGAGTGTGTATTAGCAGAACTGGGAGGGAGTATGGCGTGCAGCGGTTCTGTCACACCCCGGTCTCAGATGACAGCCTCCCTGGGATGAGAGAGTTGGCAGAGGACAGCTGACAGACGAGCAGAAACATCACCAGGGAATCAGAAAGTCCAGTTCACACAACCGCTTTCAATGGCTCAGTTGAATATCAGTTAACAGAATGTCTTATTTCCTGACTTCCTGGTATAGGTGTTCCTTCATAAGAGATTTTACAGCAGAAAATCTTCCAGAGACAAACAGTGACAAAGTAGCTTCAGTGAGTCAGTCAGCTGGTTGGAGCCTGTTCATTTGTACGCACCGTCAGAGTAGTGGGGTTGATTCCTACACTGGCCACTTGTAGTGAATATATACAGTTGAAGTCAGAAGTTTACATACACCTTAGCCGAATATATTTAAACTCAGTTTTTCACAATTCCTGACAATTAATCCTAGCAAAAAATTCCCTGTCTTAGGTCAGTTAGGATCACCACTTTATTTTAAGAATGTGAAATGTCAGAATAATACAGGAGAGAATTATTTATTTCAGCTTTTATTTCTTTCATCACATTCCCAGTAGGTCAGAAGTTTACATACACTCAATTAGTATTTGGTAGCATTGCCTTTAAATCGTTTAACTTGGGTCAAACATCTCGGGTAGCCTTCCACAAGCTTCCCACAATAAGTTGAGTGAATTTTGGCCCATTCCTCCTGACAGAGCTGGTGTAACCAAGTCAGGTTTGTAAACCTCCTTGCTCCACACGCTTTTTCAGTTCTGCCCACAAATTTTCTATAGGGTTGAGGTCAGGGCTTTGTGATGGCCACTCCAATACCTTGACTTTGTTGTCCTTAAGCCATTTTGCCACAACTTTGGAAGTATGCTTGGGGTCATTGTGCATTTGGAAGACCCATTTGCGACCAAGCTTTAACTTCCTGACTGATGTCTTGAGATGTTGCTTCAATATATTCACATCATTTTCCTTCTCATGATGAAGCCATCTATTTTGTGAAGTGCACCAGTCCCTCCTGCAGCAAAGCACCCCCACAACATGATGCTGCCACCCCCGTGCTTCACGGTTGGGATGGTGTTCTTTGGCTTGCAAGCCACCCCCTTCCTCCAAACATAACAATGATCATTATGGCCAAACAGTTCTATTTTTGTTTCATCAGACCAGAGGACATTTCTCCAAAAAGTACGATCTTTGTCCCCATGTGCAGTTGCAAACCGTAGTCTGGCTTTTTAATGGCGTTTTTGGAGCAGTGGCTTCTTCTTTGCTGAGCGGCCTTTCAGGTTATGTCGATATAGGACAAATTTGACTGTGGATATAAATACTTTTGTACCGGTTTACTCCAGCATCTTCACAAGGTCCTTTGCTGTTGTTCTGGGATTCATTTGCACCAAAGTACGTTCATCTCTAGGAGACAGAACACGTCACCTTCTTGAGCGGTATGTCGGCTGCGTGGTCCCATGGTGTTTATACTTGCATACTATTGTTTGTACAGATGAACATGGTACCTTCAGGCATTTGGAAATTACTCCCAAGGATGAACCAGACTTGTGGAGGTCTACAATTCTTTTTCTGGGGTCTTGGCTGATTTCTTTTGAGTTTCTCATGATGTCAAGCAAAAAGGCACTGAGTTTGAAGGTAGGCCTTGAAATACACTGCTCAAAAAAATAAAGGGAACACTTAAACAACACAATGTAACTCCAAGTCAATCACACTTCTGTGAAATCATACTGTCCACTTAGGAAGCAACACTGATTGACAATACATTTCACATGCTGTTGTGCAAATGGAATAGACAACAGGTGGAAATTATAGGCAATTAGCAAGACACCCCCAATAAAGGAGTGGTTCTGCAGGTGGTGACCACAGACCACTTCTCAGTTCCTATGCTTCCTGGCTGATGTTTTGGTCACTTTTGAATGCTGGCGGTGCTTTCACTCTAGTGGTAGCATGAGACGGAGTCTACAACCCACACAAGTGGCTCAGGTAGTGCAGCTCATCCAGGATGGCACATCAATGCGAGCTGTGGCAACAAGGTTTGCTGTGTCTGTCAGCGTAGTGTCCAGAGCATGGAGGCGCTACCAGGAGACAGGCCAGTACATCAGGAGACGTGGAGGAGGCCGTAGGAGGGCAACAGCCCAGCAGCAGGACCGCTACCTCCGCCTTTGTGCAAGGAGGAGCAGGAGAAGCACTGCCAGAGCCCTGCAAAATGACCTCCAGCAAGCCACAAATGTGCATGTGTCTGCTCAAACGGTCAGAAACAGACTCCATGAGGGTGGTATGAGGGCCCGACGTCCACAGGTGGGGGTTGTGCTTACAGCCCAACACCGTGCAGGACGTTTGACATTTTCCAGAGAACACCAAGATTGGCAAATTCGCCACTGGCGCCCTGTGCTCTTCACAAATGAAAGCAGGTTCACACTGAGCACATGTGACAGAGTCTGGAGACGCCGTGGAGAACGTTCTGCTGCCTGCAACATCCTCCAGCATGACCGGTTTGGCGGTGGGTCAGTCATGGTGTGGGGTGGCATTTCTTTGGGGGGGCCGCACAGCCCTCCATGTGCTCGCCAGAGGTAGCCTGACTGCCATTAGGTACCGAGATGAGATCCTCAGACCCCTTGTGAGACCATATGCTGGTGCGGTTGGCCCTGGGTTCCTCCTAATGCAAGACAATGCTAGACCTCATGTGGCTGGAGTGTGTCAGCAGTTCCTGCAAGAGGAAGGCATTGATGCTATGGACTGGCCCGCCCATTCCCCAGACCTGAATCCAATTGAGCACATCTGGGACATCATGTCTCGCTCCATCCACCAACGCCACGTTGCACCACAGACTGTCCAGGAGTTGGCGGATGCTTTAGTCCAGGTCTGGGAGGAGATCCCTCAGGAGACCATCCGCCACCTCATCAGGAGCATGCCCAGGCGTTGTAGGGAGGTCATACAGGCACGTGGAGGCCACACACACTACTGAGCCTCATTTTGACTTGTTTTAAGGATATTACATCAAAGTTGGATCAGCCTGTAGTGTGGTTTTCCACTTTAATTTTGAGTGTGACTCCAAATCCAGACCTCCATGGGTTGATAAATTGGATTTCAAATGATTATTTTTGTGTGATTTTGTTGTCAGCACATTCAACTATGTAAAGAAAAAAGTATTTAATAAGATTATTTCATTCATTCAGATCTAGGATGTGTTATTTTAGTGTTCCCTTTATTTTTTTGAGCAGCGTACATCCACAGGTACACCTCCAATTGACTCAAATTATGTCAATTAGCCTATCAGAAACTTCTGAAGCCAAGACATAGCTTGGAAAATTCCAGAAAACTATTTAAAAACGTAGTTAACTTAGTGTATGTAAACTTCTGACCAACTGGAATTGTGACACAGTGAATTATAAGTGAAATAATCTGTCTGTAAACGACTGTTGGAAAAATTACTTTCGTCATGCACAAAGTAGATGTCCTAACCGACTTGTCAAAACTATACTTTGTTAACAAGAAATTTGTGGAGTGGTTGAAAAATGAGTTTTAATGACTCCAACCTAAGTGTATGTAAACTTCCAACTTCAACTGTATATAACAGATTACCACACTGGCCACTTGTAGTGACTATATAACAATCGAACTACAGATATGTTGAGTCATCCTATGTCTGGTAAACACAGCTGAACAGAAAACATTTTAGAGACTACCACCCCTTGTAGTGTAGCGTCTGAGGGTGGCAGAGACTACCACCCCTTGTAGTGTAGCGTCTGAGGGTGGCAGAGACTACCACCCCTTGTAGTGTAGCGTCAGAGGGTCATCACTAGGGCTGGTTTCCACGAGACATATTAGCCTAGTCCTAGACTAACAAGATTCTCCATTGAAAAGTGATTCTTAGTCCAAAATCATTGGATTCATCTGTGGTTTAATCTGGCCCCTAAATACCGTAACAATGAACAAGGCAGCTGAAATGTCACCATGCATCTAGGAAAGCCACTTCTGATGTAGGACAGCCTGACAGACACTGCTGTATTGGGGGGGGGACTAGTCCTTTAACAGCGTGTGTGTGGTCTCTCTGTCTGCTCTATGTTTTATCATGATAAGAGAGGGGGGTGAGGGATTGGAGCTGGAGGAGGCTTGGTGACTGTGCCTAAACTGAATGAGTGATGGTAGTTTACAGAGTAAAAAGAGCATCAGTTCCAGTTTGGAGAATCCCCTGCACAGTCCTCAGTACAGCTATAGATCATCAACAAGAGAACGACACACACTAAGACCACCGAGAGAGAGCGAGAGGGAGAGAGCAACAGAAAGACAGCGAGAGACAGAGTCCAACACTCAATTACTCTGTGCCCATCATTCCAGCTGCAAGCCCTTTTGTTGGTTGTATATGTTGGGCCTGTGTGTGTGTGTGTGTGTGTGTGTGTGTGTGTGTGTGTGTGTGTGTGTGTGTGTGTGTGTCCTCACCAGTTGGAACTCCCTGCGTCTGTCGTAGGCGTCCTGGATGCCCGTGTCGGCCCACAGGGCCCGGATGGAGGGCAGGTACTGCAGGAAGACCCTGGTCTCCACCATGCCGTGGGCCATCCTGGCCGACCTCGTGTCAAACCCCATCATGGTCTCTCCGTGCCTCTGGTTGGACGCCTCTCCCCACGGGATGTGGAGCTTTTCTCTGGCATCCACCAACACACGCACCCCTGGGAGGGAGAGAGTTCACTGACTGTTAGCCAACTGAGCTAATGACTAGGCATGAAGTAGAAGGTCATGCTTCCACCAACACCCCTGGAGAGAGAGACGAGGGGGGGTGGGGGGGGGGGCCAAGGGAGCGAGAGCGAGGGACACAGTGAGGTATACAGTCATACACACAAACCCGTTTCTTCTGTAGTGCAAGAACACACTCAAATAGTTTTAGGCACATGCACTCACAGTACATGTTTTACTATCCTTGTGGGGACACAATATTCTTTCCCATTCCAACTCCTAACCCTAACATAGCCTTTATCATTGTGGGGACCTGGGAAACACACACACACACACACACACACACACACACACGTGAGTGAGAACGTTCCTTGTTTTACTATCCTTGTGGGGACTTCAGTGGAATTCTGGTACCCATGAGGACAGTAATACAAACACCCCAGTAGTCCTCCAGACAGAGCTAAGACGTGTTTATATAAAACACACAGAGAGCAGGGCTGTGTCCAAAACAGTACCCTATTCCTATATACAGCACTACTTTTGACCAGAGACCGATGGCAATTCAATTAATAGGGAATAGGGAGCCATTTGGGAGTGACTTTAGGGGTGTAATGGGTTCCACTGTTTCTCTGGTATATGAAACAGGGCTGTTGGTCCTCCTGAAACACACAGCCAGCTCACCCCCACACTGGTGACGTTATGGCTTAACGCGGGGCGGCAGGTAGCCTCGCGGCCAGAGGGGCGGCAGGTAGCCTCGCGGCCAGAGGGGCGGCAGGTAGCCTCGCGGCCAGAGCGTTGGACCAGTAACCAAAAGGTTGATGGATTGAATCCCCGAGCTCACAAGGTAAAAATCTGTCGTTCTGCCCCTGAACAAGGTAGTTAATCCACTGTTCCCTGGTAGGCCGTCATTGTAAATAAGAATTTGTTCTTTACTTGCCTAGTTATATAAAGGTAAAAAAAAAAAAAATGTAAAACCAGCTACTGTACTGTTGTTGACATGGGTTGGTACACGTGAAGTCTGCAGGGATGTGTCAGTGTCTGGTGACCAGAGTGTGTGCGTGACACCAACTGCTGGTGATGGAGGTGGTGTGTGTGACTGAGTGTCTGTGTGTGGTTCCTGTGGTGAGAGGTGGGGCCCTCCTCCCCTTCCTTTCTGTCAAACACACACACACACATCCTGAGACAGACAGCTCTGACAGTCTATCCTTAGCTGAGCCCAGGGACCTAGGTCGACTACCCTCCTTGGGTAGCCTTGGCCTCAGCCCCTCTCTCTGGTTATACCACTCTACAGTAAGGAGTCATATATACACAGGGTCCTGGTCTAAAGTAGTGCACTATAAAGGGAATAGGGTGTCATTTGGGATGAACAACAAGCACAGTACAGGGAAACTACTACTACAGCCATAGAGGTTTTAATATTGTGTTAACTTCTTCGGGCTAGGGGGCAGTATTCGGAAGTTTGGATGAATGAGGTGCCCAAAGTAAACTGCCTGTTTCTCAGGCCCAGAAGCTAGGATATGCATATCATTTGTAGTATTGGATAGAAAACAGTAAAGTTTCCAAAACTGTTAAAATAATGTCTGTGAGTATAACAGAACTGTTATGGCAGGCGAAAACCCAAGGACAATCCATCCAGAATAGTTTTTCTTTTTTTTCTCAGCTCACCTCTGATTACTGGGAATGGGAATATAAAAGGAAGTCCTCCCAGATTGCAGTTCCTAGGGCTTCCACTAGATGTCAACAGTCTAGAAAGAGTTTCAGGCTTGTTTTTTGAGAAATGAGCTAGAATTTGTAGTTTTTCTAAGTGGCTCCCATTTTGGCTGTAGTGTTTGTAGCGCGTTCCGGTGAGGGCGCGTACTTCGTTATTTATCTCCCGTAATGCTCTCCGGTATTCTCCGTCTTAAATTGTATCATTTATTTACATAATAGGGTACTGGAGGATTGATTAGGAACATTGTTTGACTTGTTTAGAAGAAGTTTATTGGTAACTTACGGGATTCATTTTGAATGCATTTTGAACGAGGGAAACCGGTGGATTACTGAGTCAAGCGCACCAATGAAACTTACTTTTTGGGGATATAAAGAAGGACTTTATCGAACAAAATGACCATTTGTTATGTAGCTGGGACCCTTGTGCTTGCAACCAGATGAAGATCTTCAAAGGTAAGCGATTTATTTTAACACTATTTATGACTTTCGTGACGAATCTGCTTGGTTGGAAAATGTATGTAATGCTTTTGTGCGCTGTCCTCAGATAATTGCATGGTGTGCTTTCGCCGTAAAGCCTTTTTGAAATCTGACAACGCAGCTGGATTAACAAGAAGTTAAGCTTTTAAATGTATGACACTTGTATTTTCATAAATGTTTAATATTAAGATTTGTCATTTGAATTTGGCGCTCTGCAATTTCACCGGATGTTGGCCAGGTGGGACGGTAGCGTCCCAATGATCCGTAAGAAGTTAACTGACAGTAGTGATAAACAGAGAAGGACTAAAGGCACTGATAAGTAGTATAATTCGACTGGCTGCCAGCTACAGACCACTGATAAGGAGTAGTATAATTAGACTGGCTGCTACAGACCAGTATTTCCATACCATGACATAACAGACCAACAAATAGTTATAAGCAGAAGCAGCATATTTGCAGGAGGAAATGCTTTTGGCTGGCTCATTCATTTGTAAAGTGAGGATGGGGCGTTAGGTAGCCTAGTGGTTAGAGAATTGTACCAGTAACCAAGAGGGTTGCTGGATCGAATCCCCGAGCTGACAAGGTAAAAATCTGTCATTCTGCCCCTGAACAAGGCAGTTAACCCACTGTTCCCCGGTAGGCCGTCATTGTAATTAGAATTTGTTCCTAACCGACTTGCCTAGTTAAATAAAAAGGTTTAAACATTTTCTTTTTTAAATAAAACAATTATGACTTTTTGCCACAACCTAATAAACCCCCCCCCAGATATTGACTACCAGGTAGAATGTATAGTACTGCATGAGGACACTATGGAGATTTAGACTCGCGCTATACCTCTCTCTCACTAAACAGGGCTGTTTTCCAGGTGCTCTCTCTCTCCCCCACTAAACAGGGCTGTTTTCCAGGTGCTCTCTCTCTCCCCCACTAAACAGGGCTGTTTTCCTGGTGCTCTCTCTCTCCCCCACTAAACAGGGCTGTTTTCCAGGTGCTCTCTCTCTCCCCCACTAAACAGGGCTGTTTTCCAGGTGCTCTCTCTCTCCCCCACTAAACAGGGCTGTTTTCCAGGTGCTCTCTCTCTCCCCCACTAAACAGGGCTGTTTTCCAGGTGCTCTCTCTCTCCCCCACTAAACAGGGCTGTTTTCCAGGTGCTCTCTCTCTCCCCCACTAAACAGGGCTGTTTTCCAGGTGCTCTCTCTCTCCCTCACTAAACAGGGCTGTTTTCCAGGTGCTCTCTCTCTCCCCCACTAAACAGGGCTGTTTTCCAGGTGCTCTCTCTCTCCCCCACTAAACAGGGCTGTTTTCCAGGTGCTCTCTCTCTCCCCCACTAAACAGGGCTGTTTTCCAGGTGCTCTCTCTCTCCCCCACTAAACAGGGCTGTTTTCCAGATGCTCTCTCTCTCCCCCACTAAACAGGGCTGTTTTCCAGGTGCTCTCTCTCTCCCCCACTAAACAGGGCTGTTTTCCAGGTGCTCTCTCTCTCTCACTAAACAGGGCTGTTTTCCAGGTGCTCTCTCTCCCCCACTAAACAGGGCTGTTTTCCAGGTGCTCTCTCTCTCCCCCACTAAACAGGGCTGTTTTCCAGGTGCTCTCTCTCTCCCCCACTAAACAGGGCTTTTTTCCTGGTGCTCTCTCTCTCACTAAACAGGGCTGTTTTCCAGGTGCTCTCTCTCCCCCACTAAACAGGGCTGTTTTCCAGGTGCTCTCTCTCCCCCACTAAACAGGGCTGTTTTCCAGGTGCTCTCTCTCTCCCCCACTAAACAGGGCTGTTTTCCAGGTGCTCTCTCTCTCTCTCTCACTAAACAGGGCTGTTTTCCTGGTGCTCTCTCCCCCACTAAACAGGGCTGTTTTCCAGATGCTCTCTCTCTCCCCCACTAAACAGGGCTGTTTTCCAGGTGCTCTCTCTCTCCCCCACTAAACAGGGCTGTTTTCCTGGTGCTCTCTCTCTCACTAAACAGGGCTGTTTTCCTGGTGCTCTCTCCCCCACTAAACAGGGCTGTTTTCCAGATGCTCTCTCTCTCCCCCACTAAACAGGGCTGTTTTCCAGGTGCTCTCTCTCTCCCCCACTAAACAGGGCTGTTTTCCAGGTGCTCTCTCTCTCTCTCTCACTAAACAGGGCTGTTTTCCTGGTGCTCTCTCCCCCACTAAACAGGGCTGTTTTCCAGGTGCTCTCTCTCTCCCCCACTAAACAGGGCTGTTTTCCAGGTGCTCTCTCTCTCCCCCACTAAACAGGGCTGTTTTCCTGGTGCTCTCTCTCTCCCCCACTAAACAGGGCTGTTTTCCAGATGCTCTCTCTCCCCCACTAAACAGGGCTGTTTTCCAGGTGCTCTCTCTCTCCCCCACTAAACAGGGCTGTTTTCCAGGTGCTCTCTCTCTCCCCCACTAAACAGGGCTGTTTTCCTGGTGCTCTCTCTCTCCCCCACTAAACAGGGCTGTTTTCCAGGTGCTCTCTCTCTCCCCCACTAAACAGGGCTGTTTTCCAGGTGCTCTCTCTCTCCCCCACTAAACAGGGCTGTTTTCCAGGTGCTCTCTCTCTCCCCCACTAAACAGGGCTGTTTTCCAGGTGCTCTCTCTCTCCCCCACTAAACAGGGCTGTTTTCCAGGTGCTCTCTCTCTCCCCCACTAAACAGGGCTGTTTTCCAGGTGCTCTCTCTCTCCCCCACTAAACAGGGCTGTTTTCCAGGTGCTCTCTCTCTCTCTCTCTCTCTCTCACTAAACAGGGCTGTTTTCCTGGTGCTCTCTCTCTCCCCCACTAAACAGGGCTGTTTTCCAGGTGCTCTCTCTCTCCCCCACTAAACAGGGCTGTTTTCCAGGTGCTCTCTCTCCTCTCTCTCTCCCCCACTAAACAGGGCTGTTTTCCAGGTGCTCTCTCTCTCCCCCACTAAACAGGGCTGTTTTCCAGGTGCTCTCTCTCCCCCACTAAACAGGGCTGTTTTCCAGGTGCTCTCTCTCTCTCACTAAACAGGGCTGTTTTCCTGGTGCCCTCTCACACACGGCCTGGGCTGTTGATGTAACAATGTAGGATAGGATCAATAGATCAATGGCAAAACATCCAACGCACGCATTAGGCCCCGATGCTAACAATCAATAGCCTACGTCCATAGAAACACATTAGCCACGATGCTAACGATCAATAGCCTACATCCATAGAAACACATTAGCCACGATGCTAATGAGCCATCAAACATTAATGCATAAAAACACAGCTAAGGGTTTCGGAGGCCAGAACAGAGAGCCTCTCTGCGAGTTAGAGCACAGGGCTCACGGGTAATAATAGCTTCCTCCTTCCACAGTCTCATCACTGTTTAGTTCCTTTCTCTGCAGAGATTCAACTGTCATGTCTTTGAGAGCGAGCACGCACACACACACACACACACACCACACACACACACACACACACACACACACACACACACACACACACACACACACACACACACACACACACACACACACACACACACACACACACACACACACACACACACACACACACACACACACACACACACACACACACACACACACACACAGAGAGAGAGACAAAAGACCGGAGGAGCTACAGAGACAGAATGACGGGGACATTCGAGTTCCTTGATGAATAATTATTAAAGGGGATTATAAATGCACCAATTAAATAACTCTCTGGGGATCAATCAGTAAATGAAGGTCTGAAGAGACTTCCAATAGGTAAAAGATGAGCAGGTCTTTCAGACAACGTCAAACATTCAAAAGGCTTGTGTGTTGTTGATGATGGGAAGCCAGACAGGCTGGGGATTAACAGGATATTTATTACCAAGAAACATATTCTATACGCACCATAGTATCGCGATTCTATACGCATCACGACTCGCCATGATACGATATGTACTGAGATTCTATACGCGTCACGACTCGCCATGATACGATATGTACTGAGATTCTATACGCATCACGACTCGCCATGATACGATATGTACTGAGATTCTATACGCATCACGACTCGCCATGATACGATATGTACTGAGATTCTATACGCGTCACGACTCGCCCTGATACGATATGTACTGAGATTCTATACGCATCACGACTCGCCATGATACGATATGTACTGAGATTCTATACGCGTCACGACTCGCCATGATACGATATGTACTGAGATTCTATACGCGTCACGACTCGCCATGATACGATATGTACTGAGATTCTATACGCGTCACGACTCGCCATGATACGATATGTACTGAGATTCTATACGCATCACGACTCGCCATGATACGATATGTACTGAGATTCTATACGCGTCACGACCCGCCATGATACGATATGTACTGAGATTCTATACGCGTCACGACTCGCCATGATACGATATGTACTGAGATTCTATACGCGTCACGACTCGCCATGATACGATATGTACTGAGATTCTATACGCATCACGACTCGCCATGATACGATATGTACTGAGATTCTATACGCATCACGACTCGCCATGATACGATATGTACTGAGATTCTATACGCATCACGACTCGCCATGATACGATATGTACTGAGATTCTATACGCATCACGACTCGCCATGATACGATATGTACTGAGATTCTATACGCGTCACGACTCGCCATGATACGATATGTACTGAGATTCTATACGCGTCACGACTCGCCATGATACGATATGTACTGAGATTCTATACGCATCACGACTCACCATGATACGATATGTACTGAGATTCTATACGCATCACGACTCGCCATGATACGATATGTACTGAGATTCTATACGCGTCACGACTCGCCATGATACGATATGTACTGAGATTCTATACGCCGGTTTTAATGCGTTTCTCGATGATCCGAACATACTGCTCACTAAATGTCTGCTGCAGAAGGATAAGAGAGAGATAATAAAAACGAGTTTGATCAGTCATGGAAATAAAAGTGCTGGAAACACATTGGATCACTAATTAAAAACAGAAGACGGAGGCCAAGCTATAGGAGAATTAATACTGAAGACAAGCGCTACCTAGCAGCTAACATTAGCTACCTAGCAACTAAAAGCATTTGAATCGATATATTGTCAAAAATAATACATTGAATACTCTAATGTATCCATTTTTCTCCCATCCCTGGAAGTCAGACAGTGTTCTCCCCAGATTCTGCTAGGTGGGGTACCTGAAACAGACACTACAGCTGACAACATGAAAACACTGAATAGACACTTAAGTTTAGGGTCTGAGGTTTCTTGGTAGACTGTGCCTAATGATGTTATTACACACAAAATATACCACACACACACACACACACACACACACACACACACACACACACCCCGGAAGTGATCACCTGAGCGGTTGACACTAAGGACAGGAGGTGTGGTGTACTGTTTCACGTCAGTGGAATTCTGAGTATTTCCCTTGATGCAATCTCCAGTCATTGTTTTCAAATGACCTTTGACCTCTAGACAGCAGCTAACAAACACCGCTGCCGAGGCTCTTTCGTCACCGCCGCCGAGGCTCTTTCGTCACCGCCGCCGAGGCTCTTTCGTCACCGCCACATCCATACCAGAACAAGCCCTGACCCAGCAGAAACACTTGGCTGCAGGGGAAGTAATGGAGCATTGGCTCTGCGAGGTACACAGAGGGTTTCTCCTGGCTGGCACACAGCACAGTTATTCAATGTTGTGTAGAATGCCAACTGACATTGTTCTCTCTCTACACGACACAGAATGATGTACCAGTATGCTGTAAAGAAACAATCCCTTCCCAATGTTCCATAAAAGTCAGAATCACATTTCCTTTCTGGAGTCCCTTAGGGCCGAACAGGCACAGCTTCACACACACACACACACACACACACACACACACACACACACACACACACACACACACACACACAGTCTCCTAGCGCAGTAGTCATTAAGAGGCTGCGGGAGGGTAAACAGGATACAAACAACATGCATGGCTGAGACGAGGCAGCAGCAGCCTCTGTGGATCAGAGCAGAGGGCTGAGACGAGGCAGCAGCCTCTGTGGATCAGAGCAGAGGGCTGAGACAAGGCAGCAGCAGCCTCTGTGGATCAGAGCAGAGGGCTGAGACGAGGCAGCAGCCTCTGTGGATCAGAGCAGAGGGCTGAGACGAGCCAGCAGCAGCCTCTGTGGATCAGAGCAGAGGGCTGAGACGAGGCAGCAGCAGCCTCTGTGGATCAGAGCAGAGGGCTGAGACGAGCCAGCAGCAGCCTCTGTGGATCAGAGCAGAGGGCTGAGACGAGCCAGCAGCAGCCTCTGTGGATCAGAGCAGAGGACTGAGACGAGCCAGCAGCAGCCTCTGTGGATCAGAGCAGAGGGCTGAGACGAGGCAGCAGCAGCCTCTGTGGATCAGAGCAGAGGGCTGAGACGAGGCAGCAGCAGCCTCTGTGGATCAGAGCAGAGGGCTGAGACGAGGCAGCAGCCTCTGTGGATCAGAGCAGAGGACTGAGACGAGCCAGCAGCAGCCTCTGTGGATCAGAGCAGAGGGCTGAGACGAGGCAGCAGCAGCCTCTGTGGATCAGAGCAGAGGGCTGAGACGAGGCAGCAGCAGCCTCTGTGGATCAGAGCAGAGGGCTGAGACGAGGCAGCAGCCTCTGTGGATCAGAGCAGAGGGCTGAGACGAGCCAGCAGCAGCCTCTGTGGATCAGAGCAGAGGGCTGAGACGAGGCAGCAGCAGCCTCTGTGGATCAGAGCAGAGGGCTGAGACGAGCCAGCAGCAGCCTCTGTGGATCAGAGCAGAGGGCTGAGACGAGCCAGCAGCAGCCTCTGTGGATCAGAGCAGAGGGCTGAGACGAGCCAGCAGCAGCCTCTGTGGATCAGAGCAGAGGGCTGAGACGAGGCAGCAGCAGCCTCTGTGGATCAGAGCAGAGGGCTGAGACGAGCCAGCAGCAGCCTCTGTGGATCAGAGCAGAGGGCTGAGACGAGGCAGCAGCAGCCTCTGTGGATCAGAGCAGAGGGCTGAGACGAGCCAGCAGCAGCCTCTGTGGATCAGAGCAGAGGGCTGAGACGAGGCAGCAGCAGCCTCTGTGGATCAGAGCAGAGGGCTGAGACGAGGCAGCAGCAGCCTCTGTGGATCAGAGCAGAGGGCTGAGACGAGGCAGCAGCAGCCTCTGTGGATCAGAGCACAGGGCTGAGACGAGGCAGCAGCAGCCTCTGTGGATCAGAGCACAGGGCTGAGACGAGGCAGCAGCAGCCTCTGTGGATCAGAGCACAGGGCTGAGACGAGGCAGCAGCAGCCTCTGTGGATCAGAGCACAGGGCTGAGACGAGGCAGCAGCAGCCTCTGTGGATCAGAGCACAGGGCTGAGACGAGGCAGCAGCAGCCTCTGTGGATCAGAGCAGAGGGCTGAGACGAGGCAGCAGCAGCCTCTGTGGATCAGAGCAGAGGGCTGAGACGAGGCAGCAGCAGCCTCTGTGGATCAGAGCAGAGGGCTGAGACGAGGCAGCAGCAGCCTCTGTGGATCAGAGCAGATGACAGTCTCAAATGGAACCCGATTCCTTACATCAGGGTTTCCCTTCTCTCTCCTTGGGCCCTAAACTGCCACACCGGATTCAATTAGACAACTAATCATCAAGTCTTTGACTTTGGCACATAGGGCTCTGCTCAAACATAGTGCACTATGTAGGGAATAGGGTGGCATTGGGGACGCAGAGGCAGGATCAGCTCAGGGCTTACAGGGTATCAACCAGTTATTCAGACAGGACTAGCCAGTTATTCAGACAGGACTAAACAGATATTCAGACAGGACTAGCCTGATATTCAGACAGAACTAAACAGAACTAGCCAGATATTCAGACAGAACTAAACAGATATTCAGACAGGACTAAACAGATATTCAGACAGGACTAAACAGATATTCAGACAGGACTAAACAGATATTCAGACAGGACTAAACAGATATTCAGACAGGACTAAACAGATTGACTCCTGGAAATCAACCTGTTCTATCAAACCCAAAGACCACAGACCAGGGCAGTCCAACCCTCTTCCTGGAGATCTACCATCCAGTGGGTTCAGTCCAACCCTCTTCCTGGAGATCTACCATCCTGTGGGTTCAGTCCAACCCTCTTCCTGGAGATCTACCATCCTGTGGGTTCAGTCCAACCCTCTTCCTGGAGATCTACCATCCTGTGGGTTCAGTCCAACCCTCTTCCTGGAGATCTACCATCCTGTGGGTTCAGTCCAACCCTAATTTAAACACACCCGATTCTACTAATTAGCTGCTCAACAAGACCTTAACTAGCTGAATCAGATATGCTAAATTAGGGTTGGACTGAAAACCTACAGGATGGTAGATCTCCAGGAAGAGGGTTGGACTGAACCCACAGGATGGTAGATCTCCAGGAAGAGGGTTGGACTGAAAACCTACAGGATGGTAGATCTCCAGGAAGAGGGTTGGACTGAACCCACAGGATGGTAGATCTCCAGGAAGAGGGTTGGACTGAACCCACAGGATGGTAGATCTCCAGGAAGAGGGTTGGGCTGAACCCACAGGATGGTAGATCTCCAGGAAGAGGGTTGGACTGAACCCACAGGATGGTAGATCTCCAGGAAGAGGGTTGGACTGAACCCACAGGATGGTAGATCTCCAGGAAGAGGGTTGGACTGAACCCACAGGATGGTAGATCTCCAGGAAGAGGGTTGGACTGAACCCACAGGATGGTAGATCTCCAGGAAGAGGGTTGGACTGAACCCACAGGATGGTAGATCTCCAGGAAGAGGGTTGGACAACCCTGTCCTAGACTGAACAGGTGTTCATAGCACATATTCACAAAGCATCTCAGAGTAGGAGACAGTGCTGGTCTAGGATCAGTTCTGCCTATTAGATCAATGAATAACACAGGGGGTATCTGATCCTAGATCAGCACTGAGACTCAGAGGCTTTAAAATAAAGTTGTTCTAACATCTCTGTTTAATAACTGAAAGTGATGACTCACTGCTGGGAGAGTTCAGCCTAGATCTAACACCACCCTTCCATCCATCTATGACCTCACAAGAGGAAGTGCAACACTCGAGGCCCCTGCTAGCTCCTCACGAGTCGGCTGGACCAAAATCTGCCAATGTCATTAATGCTACACAACACATGTTGGCCCACATGGCACCCTATTCCCCATATAGTGCACTACTTCTGACCAGACCCCCTATGGGCCCAGGTAAAAAAGTAGTACACCATCTAGGGAACAGGGTGCCACGTCTAGACTTAGGCTATAGTATCCAGACATGCACTAGGCTGTTCTTCCAGAGAGACAAAGGGAGGGGAGATAGTATCACTTCCTAGGGATAAAATACAGTCCAGAAAAACAGGCCTGGCCTGTAGAATGTAAATAAGTAGAACAAGATTTAGGAGACAGGGACAGACCATTTATTTAGCTAAAACAAACACACACACCCCCCCTCAGGTCAAAACTGAAGACTTAATGGAGGGAGATTTAGAGATGGATTAAAGAATTTCAATCATAACATGATGAGCCATGGCCCTTTGTTTACAAATAGAAGACAGATGAGATAACGTCCTAAAAACAGGCCTTTGACCACCAGGTCTATAGGCTATATCTATATTTCCTGTCTGAGGGACGCTGACGATGAGAATAGAGCAGCGTCATCAGGGGCTTCGTCCCCAAATGGTGCACTACTTTGTACCAGGGTCCATAGGGCGCTGGTTAAAACGTTAGTACAGTGTATAGGGAGCCATTTGGCACGAACCTCAGGGCTCACATCATTCATCTGTCATAGAAGACAATACACAGCGTTCCTCATGGGGATCCTGCCTGGGCTTAGCCAATAACCCACAGGTAGGACCTAACCTCCTGTCTCCATCTGTCTGTGTGTGTGTGTGTGTCTGTGTATATATATCCCCCCCTCCTTCATGCATTTCACAGTAAGGATATGACATCGTGTGAGGCTGGGAACCCCCTGCACCCACCCACACAGACAGAGCTACTGGGGACATCCTCCATGTCTGATGATCAAATAACGGTAAAGTACCCATCTAAAATGAACACAATGATTCAACATGGTCCTTTAATAGGAGTTGTAAGAAACGGTGTGTGCACCTGTCAAGAAGACATTAATGGAAGAGTTTAGTCTATGTATGACAGATCTAAGATAAATAGCTTCATTGTGATCAATCACTCACAAAGGAAAAGTTGTCAAAAAACACAATGACTATAATTGTATAGTTGACAATTAATTTATTTCCTCAGGACTGCTACACTAACAAACCAGTGTGTTCCAGGAAACCTAAAGTAGTCTGCGTAATGAACAAAGTAGCCAACTAGGGGGGGGGGAAACCACCCAGAGTGGTTTCCCCCCGCATAAAATATGTTTGTTTATATAACAGGAGTTATCTGACTGTGGTACTGCTGTACATCTCTGGTAATATCGTTGACTAGTGTGTGCAGGTCTGGGTTGTCACGACTACCAGACCTGGTATGACCACGCAAGTTGGAAGCAGAAACACCCCTCTCATGTTCTCTCTCTCTCTCTCTTCAGATTTTATACAGCTAGGCCTAATGCCTCAGTCTACCAAAACATGACTGAAATCCACCGGTGTTGAACTTTCAACTAAACACTCAACATTCGGGGGGCTTCGACAAGTAAAGATTATTTACAGTAAAATAAGAAATAGCTAGCTAGTTAAGAAACAAAGTAGCCAATTGATCTAGCTAGCAAGTTTCACAGACTGTCTGGGTGAATACAAACAATTGGAATATGAGTGATCACATCTTATCGCCGCCTCAAAACAACATGGTCTCGAGTTGCCCTATAAAGAACGCAGTGCTTCCGCGCATGGGCGTCGTAGGTGGTTAAAATGCTGAAGCCCAAAAAATAACTGCCACATTTTTAAGGGGACATACTTTTAACGAAAATCCTGTTACTGAAGGTATATCAATAATACGTGATTCCTTGTCCATCGGTCCCGATTGTATAATGTGTGGATATCTGTATGGAAACTGCCTGAACCTAACTTTTCTCCAAACCGGTGCCTATAATAACTCTGCTGTGATTGACAGTGGTAGGCTATGCGGAAGCGCGTCTTGCATGCTGTCTACCACAGCAGAGTTACCACGTTTACAGACGGGCCGTGGCAACCGGCAAAGGTCTCATAGACTTCAATAACAGTAGGGCGGCGTGTGCCAAAACGGAAGTGGCAAGGTTCGTGGTGCTCGCTCCTGCGAGCAGCGGCGGCACAGCTGGCTCAGCACCAGAAGATGAAATTAAACAAGTCTTGAGCGGCCGTAGCACATGGTTGACCAATGCACAGAGTTCATCTTGTCAACCAAACAAACGTTTTAATGACAATATTCAAGCTGACAACAACCGGGACCGCTCGTCTCTGCACGGTAGCCAGATTTTCTCGCGGTTCAACTGCCATTTAGTGCTGCTCGTGTGTAAACACCTTTATAGTGCAGGTTTGAAGAAACATTCTGTTCCGAGGAGGCTTCTATCAGAGGAGGCTCATGGGAGGAGCAATAGGAGGACGGGCTCATTGCAATGGCTGGAATGGAATAAATGGAACGGTATCAAACATATGGAAACCACAGATTTGACTCAGTTCCATTCCAATGAGCCTGTCCTCCTATAGCTTCTCCCACCAGCCACCTCTGGTTTCTATAGCTACATATATTCACACATTATACACTGAACAGAAATATACATGCAACATGTAAAGTGTTGGTCCCATGTTTCATGAGCTGAAATAAAAGATCCCAGAAATGTTCCATACGAACAAAAAGCTTTTTTCTCTCAAATGTTGTATAAAAATTTGTTTACATCCCTGTTAGTGAGCATTTCTCCTTTGCCAAGAATTGAATGTTAATTTCTCTACCATAAGCCGCCTCCGTAATTTCATTTTTTTGGGCAGTATGTCCAACCGGCCTCACAACCGCAGACCACATGCATGGCGTCGTGTGGGCGAGTGGTTTGCTGATGTCAGCGTTTTGAACAGAATGCCCCATGGTGGTGGGGTTATGGTGTGGGCAGGCATAAGCTACCAGACAACAAACACAATTGCATTTTACAGGTGGCCATTTGAATGCAGAGATACCGTGAGGTGTTCCTGAGGCCCATTTTTTTTACGGTATCTGTGACCAACATATGAATCTGTATTCCAGTCGTGAAATCCATAGATTAGGGCCTAATGAATTTATTTCAATTGACTGATGTTCTTCTATGAACTAACTCAGTAAAATATTGAATTGTTGCGTTTATATTTGTGTTCAGTATACACTCCGCACCAACGAACAAGGAGTTACTAATTACATATTTGCCTTCAGTAACCACCCTAAACATTTTCAACATTTTATTATCCGTCTCCACATCTTAATCCCCTAGGATGCCCATCCTCGTATACGGCTAGGTTTCCATAACATGAAAAGTCAGATATATGGCATGACGTTTTCTAAAATATGTGCAATGATGGTTATGATATACTTCATCTAGTTATATCCGCTGTGATTAAAACAATTTTAAGCTTTCTGATTTCCAAACTAGCTGCCAAGTTATTTCACTATGACTTTTTAAAAACATGAATCTCGAACACACTCAAATAAGTTTATAAATAAGTTAACTACAGCAACAAAGCTAGCTAGCGCATTAGCTAGCCAAAGCTTACTGCTAGCTGGTAAACTGCCTGATAAAAACAGCTGATAAACTGTCATACTATTTTCCAACCCCTGAATAATACTGACATGGGACAAACAATACGCGTGATATCCGGAGATATACTTAGACAACTGAATCATGTTCAATGGGAAACCCCGCTCTGTCTGTGTGGCCTCATCTCTTCAAATCCCACTGTGCACAAACACTTTCAAATAACATGGGCGTTTCTTCTAGCTTTGTGTGTGTTAGCTAGCTAACTAGGCTAGCGAAGAAACAGATGTGAGTACGCCCGTCCTCTCAACATAGCTAGCTAGCAAACATACCAAGCACAAGTTACGGCTACTGTTAGCATGCTAGCTGGCTGGCTACTTCCCACTCAGACATGAACTCTTGAACAGAGCAAATAAGTCAACAAAGGCCCCGAAAAACTCACCAGTGACGTTGTATAAAGTACAACGAACAACCTAAAGTGCCTTACCTTTAATTACATTACTAAAAATCGTGGCCTTGAACTCTTCTTTGGCCCTTTGATCGAAGTCCTGACCATGGATGATGCGCATCTGCTTCAGGAAAGTGGACTTGCCGCTTTCTCCCGCTCCGAGTAGCAGAATCTTCACCAGCCGCTTCACATACGTCTTATCCCGTGAAATACTTTTGTCTATTTCTTTAGATTTCCTTAATTGTTCTGCCTCGTTACTCGTGAGGAGACAGTTTGGAAAACATACAGATAAAACGGACCGGGACGGCAGGAAATCCGCCATCTTTGAAACAACTTCATCGATACAGTAGAGAGAGTTGGTTTGAGGCGAGCGACTAGAGTCTACTCGCGGACGGGGCGGGGCGCGATTACGATAACGTGTGGGTGTGTGAGCGCGCACAGGGCTAGCACAATGAGGGGGTTTGTTTATCTGGCCTGGTTACCGCGGTGGAGGGAGTTTAAACCGGGTGAAAAGTGATTGCATTCGTTTTGGAATCAGGCTGCCTCCCGGGCCTGGGCCAGGTAACCTGCTTTGGCCGACGACGGCGAAGTCGGCTGAAAACAAAAGTGAGGTATTCAAGCACGTGGAGTGATGAGTATGGTTCTGTAGTTTTACATGCAAAAAAATGTAAATGTAAATGTAAAAACGATTTATCTGCCTTCGCATTGAAAACTAGTATGAAAATTCTTACATTTATTTTATGGAAAAGAGATGTATGTTTTTGGACGATGCACCTAGTTGCCTTGTTGACAACATGACCGAGCGGCGCAGATTGCTGTTTGATTTGAGAAGGGTGCTCCTCCCTCGCAGTTTTCGCCCGATGATGTGACGGGCCATTGCCCGGCTCAACCCGGGCCAGTCTAATAGAATTTCCTGTGTGAATAAACGTTTGGGCGGATGACAAAAGGTCTAGATTGCCCATATCCTCTGATTTTGTTTCACTTTGAAGCCCACTCATTGCAATTTCTAGAGTAACTGAAATTCATTGTTTTAGGCCAGCCTATAAGTTATTTATGGCTAGGGGTATTTCAATATAGAAATTTGTTCAAAAGGTAATTGCGAATAATAATTGATAACGCAACTGAAAAATCATACCTTTAATACAGTAACAAACCATAGCCTACACACATTATGCCTCACTTAGAAAGATGAGTCGCCATCTTGGAGAAACAGCAACAAAATAAACAGTCCGTGGTTGTATTTGATTAACGTTTTATTAAAAAGCATGGATTTCAACAAAGAAAGGCACGCAACAACAAAATTCACTCCGAACACTCTCGTCTACACTCAACCTCGCGGATGTGGTATCGTGGAGGTGAGATATATATTGGTTACAACATGACAACACATCAGATGGGTGCACTGCATGCAGGTCGTCATAATTGAATATCATGCATTTATCAGCAGTACCACCTGGGTGCGGTAGAGGGCAGTGTATACCCGGGGAGTCATGTCGGTCCGACACCACCTGTGGTATCGTTTTTGGCACCATCTGTTGTTGAGGTAGGCTAGCCCTGGTTTACCTGTGAAATTCATAGGCCTAAATGAGAGATCAAATTAAAGTATATCTGTGACAAATTATTATTATTTTATCATCCAGTGAAGTGATCGCAAAAAAAAGTTGATTGTTTTTATCCTTTCTCTTTCACCACATTCTGGGGCAACAAATATTTTACGTGGATTTTTTAAAATATTTCTATATTTCAATAGGCGATAATCCAAACACTGTTACATTTCAATTCAAGGTTTTACTGCCACAATGCCACCAAATTGATAGCTGCTTGATGGTGTGACGTATGTATGTGTCACTGTCACAAGTAACAGGTTGTTAAACTAGAGTTTAGCCGAGCTGTCATTGGTTGATAAATCCGTCCTCGCTCATTTTGGCCCCTCTCACGCAATCTCTGACGCGCGGTCAACGGAATAGGCTCCGGTCCCAGCCCCGGGTATACCATTATACCTGTGTGATCACTTTTTATTTCATCAACATTTCATACCTGGATTTTCTTCTTAAGGTCCGCGTATCGACTGACGGCAAACATGACCATTAGGACACTGAGAGATTATGGTCAGCACTACCGACCACGGATGGCATGCCTAAAAAATGTAGGTTACCTACCAGTATTACCTACCAGTACGTTTACCTCATTTATCAGTACTTTTAACTGTTTTGAGAAAAAGGTAATAGACTTTAGATAAACTAAAAGTTCACATCATGTCAATTGATTTTAGGTGGGCTGGTGATAGTCTACTTGTTGATAGATTATTATAGTTTACAGTAAATTCATGAGGAGCCCCAAGATTGTTGTTTAAATTTCCCCTTTTCATGTCTTAAAAAAACGAATCAATTGGTTTGTAAAAGTTCATTGTAAAATGTTATTTTTCACAAGAGGTTCTAATTGGGTGTATTTGGCCTCATAATCCTGTTCCCATCCAATTACAAATGGAACAGCTGTGAAGTCATCACGACTTTCAATGTGGTCATCTGCATAGCTTCATCTAAAGATGCTACTGGACTCACACTATTGTTTCATGACCTGTAGGCTACTGTATATTTATTTAGTTTACAGCGAAGAGATTGTAGACCTCTCAGAGATCAAATCTCAATCTAACTGCTAAACAAGGCTTTCTTATACTGTGGGTCGGGGACCCAAAGTTGGCCCTGGGTAATGTGAGAGGTGGGTCGTGAGTTATGAGAATACATCTATAATCACCCACTATTTCTTCTTGATTTGGGTCGTTGGTGGATCATTTGTGTTACAGGAGGACGGTCAATTTCTCATTTGGGTCTCGAGCTAAAAAAGTTTAAGAACCCCTGCTCTAAACCAATTAGCTGCTTGGACAGCCGGGGTAAATGGCTCTGAGCCAATCAGGTCCTCCACATCTCAGGGGTCAGAGGTATCATACAGAACACATCACTATGACCTTTGACCTGATAGGACTGTTTTCTTCCATTTCGTTGAAACAAACCAAAGTGTGTTTTGAGTGTGGGTGTCTGTCCTCTCTCCCCACCTTGCTCCACCTGCAGGTGGAGGTGTTTGTGGTTGAGATGCAGGATCCTAAGAGTGGGGTGAAGGGTGCCGACCAGAAACTCAACGTAACCATCATCCCACACGTCATCAACGGTGAGTCCAGAGACTCACAGCACCAGATGGTCGCCCCACTGAGAGACATATCTCCTCAGACAATATCCCCTCCCATCTCTATTATACTATTACAATGTTTTGCCCTAGATCCTTTTCCTGGTGGAGTAAATATGTCCACCGTAGCCATGTAGCAGGGCTGAAACAACCCAAACATTCAACTGAAGCCAATAGAAAGCTAGGTAGCGGTGCTGCCCAGTAGGGGAAACAGTAGGGAAACACCTTCCATCAATGCTACATTGTTGTTATTTAAAAAAACTGAATTCTGGGAAGTTGTGGTTAGTTATTGGACTAGCTAAGATTCTAGAGCTGCGGCAGACTGTCTTATAGACTGGCTGCTAGGCTTGCTACTGAAGGTTATATAAGACAGCTGTCAATTGGATCAGATCTGTGTGGGTGCTTTGTGCTCCCAAGCTGCCCTCTAATCCTGGGATAAGACCAGGGCCAGGGGGGAAAGATCAGACTTGCATCCCAAACGGCATAGTGCACTGCATAGACTTATGGCTGTGGTCAAAACTAGAGCACTATATAGGGAATAATATAGCAACATGGTCCTTCCTTCCTTTCATCTCCAGCCCTCCTGTTCATCCCAAATAGCACCCTATTCCCTACATAGTGCACTACGTAGCCTTATGGGCCCTGGTCAAAACTATATAGGAAATAGGGTGCCATTTGGGACGAGGGCTGGAGATGAAGGGAAGGAAGGACCATGTGACAGACAGGAAATTGTCATCACAGTCATGGTACTTCCTGCTTCAGTGCTGGTTGTTATTGTAATTTGTAGTTTTTCATGACAAACAGACAGATATATACTGATCAATCTAATCACAAGTTAAGCTATACGGCATAAACTCCCACACATTGTTATTAAGTGATGGATTCTGCACTGTGTCTGAGCCAGGTAGTACCTTCAACAGATAGTCTGTGTGTAGACCAGGCCTGTGAGAGCTGTTGTCATGCTCACTTGTCATCCATCACACAGGGCAGGACATTTTAGCATGGATTGTCACCAAAATGAAGGTTACCACAGAAGGTAAGCAACTGGATTCTATGAATGGATTTGGCTGGGTACTTATATCAATTAATTAAACACAATAAAGGTATTTTTTTAATGTAATTACTACTTCATTACCATGTTATTATGCAAGCAAGTCACTACCAGTTAAATGCTGTAAACTAAAGTATAACCAAGAGCTTTGATAATATATGAACCCCCCCTCCTCTCCTCCCCCCTTCACCAGAGGCCCAGGCGTTTGGGACCATGCTGGTGGCCTACGGGTACATCTACCCCCTCCAGAACCACAGGAAGTTGGTCCTGGTCCCCGACAGCACCCTCTACCGCTTCCAGGTACCTGCCTGTAACTATCTGTGTCTATCTCCCTGTAACTACCTGTGTCTACCTACCTGTATCTCCCTGTAACTACCTGTGTCTATCTCCCTGTAACTCCCTGTAACTACCTGTGTCTATCTACCTGTATCTCGCTGTAACTACCTGTGTCTACCTACCTGTATCTCCCTGTAACTACCTGTGTCTATCTACCTGTAACTATCTATGTCTATCTACCTGTATCTCCCTGTATCTATCTACCTGTATCTCCCTGTAACTACCTGTGTCTATCTACCTGTAACTACCTGTGTCTATCTACCTGTAACTATCTATGTCTATCTACCTGTATCTCCCTGTATCTATCTACCTGTATCTCCCTGTAACTACCTGTGTCTATCTCCCTGTATCTCCCTGTATCTCCCTGTAACTACCTGTGTCTATCTCCCTGTAACTACCTGTGTCTATCTCCCTGTAACTCCCTGTAACTACCTGTGTCTATCTACCTGTATCTCGCTGTAACTACCTGTGTCTACCTACCTGTAACTATCTATGTCTATCTACCTGTATCTCCCTGTATCTATCTACCTGTATCTCCCTGTAACTACCTGTGTCTACCTACCTGTATCTCCCTGTAACTACCTGTGTCTATCTCCCTGTAACTCCCTGTAACTACCTGTGTCTATCTACCTGTATCTCGCTGTAACTACCTGTGTCTACCTACCTGTAACTATCTATGTCTATCTACCTGTATCTCCCTGTATCTATCTACCTGTATCTCCCTGTAACTACCTGTGTCAACCTACCTGTATCTCCCTGTAACTACCTGTGTCTATCTCCCTGTAACTCCCTGTAACTACCTGAGTCTATCTACCTGTATCTCCCTGTAACTACCTGTGTCTACCTACCTGTAACTATCTATGTCTATCTACCTGTATCTACCTGTATCTATCTACCTGTATCTCCCTGTAACTACCTGTGTCTATCTACCTGTATCTCCCTGTAACTACCTGTGTCTATCTACCTGTATCTCCCTGTAACTACCTGTGTCTATCTCCCTGTAACTACCTGTGTCTATCTCCATGTAACTACCTGTGTCTATCTCCATGTAACTACCTGTGTCTACCTACCTGTAACTACCTGTGTCTACCTACCTGTAACTACCTGTGTCGTTCTACCTGTGTCTACCTACCTGTATATCCCTGTAACTACCTGTGTCTATCTACCTGTATCTCCCTCTAACTACCTGTGTCTATCTCCCTCTAACTACCTGTGTCTATCTCCCTGTAACTACCTGTGTCTATCTACCTGTATCTCCCTGTAACTACCTGTGTCTACCTACCTGTATATCCCTCTAACTACCTGTGTCTATCTCCCTGTAACTACCTGTAACTACCTGTGTCTATCTACCTGTATCTCCCTGTAACTACCTGTGTCTATCTCCCTGTAACTACCTGTGTCGACCTACCTGTATCTCCCTGTAACTACCTGTGTCTATCTACCTGTATATCCCTGTAACTACCTGTGCCTATATCCCTGTAACTACCTGTGTCTATCTCCCTGTAACTACCTGTCTACCTACCTGTATATCCCTGTAACTACCTGTGTCTATCTACCTGTATCTCCCTGTAACTACCTGTGTCTATCTCCCTGTAACTACCTGTCTACCTACCTGTATATCCCTGTAACTACCTGTGTCTATCTACCTGTATCTCCCTGTAACTACCTGTGTCTATCTACCTGTATTTCCCTGTAACTACCTGTGTCTATCTACCTGTGTCTATCTACCTGTATCTCCCTGTAACTACCTGTGTCTATCTCCCTGTTACTACCTGTCTACCTACCTGTGTCTATCTCCCTGTAACTACCTGTGTCTATCTACCTGTAACTACCTGTGTCTATCTACCTGTAACTACATGTGTCTATCTCCATGTAACTACCTGTGTCTACCTACCTGTAACTACCTGTGTCGATCTCCCTGTAACTACCTGTGTCTACCTACCTGTATCTCCCTGTAACTAGCTGTGTCTATCTACCTGTATCTCCCTGTAACTACCTGTGTCTTTCTACCTGTATCTCCCTGTAACTACCTGTGTCTATCTCCCTGTAACTACCTGTGTCGATCTCCCTGTATCTCCCTGTAACTACCTGTGTCTTTCTACCTGTATCTCCCTGTAACTACCTGTGTCTACCTACCTGTGTCTATCTCCCTGTAACTACCTGTGTCTACCTACCTGTATCTCCCTGTAACTACCTGTGTATCTCCCTGTATCTCCCTGTAACTACCTGTGTCTATCTACCTGTATCTCCCTGTAACTACCTGTGTCGACCTACCTGTAACTACCTGTGTCTATCTACCTGTATCTCCCTGTAACTACCTGTGTCTACCTACCTGTAACTATCTGTGTCTATCTCCCTGTAACTACCTGTGTCTACCTACCTGTAACTACCTGTGTCTATCTACCTGTATCTCCCTGTAACTACCTGTGTCTACCTACCTGTATATCCCTGTAACTACCTGTGTCTATCTACCTGTATCTCCCTGAAACTACCTGTGTCTATCTCCCTGTAACTACCTGTGTCGACCTACCTGTATCTCCCTGTAACTACCTGTGTCTATCTACCTGTATATCCCTGTAACTACCTGTGCCTATATCCCTGTAACTACCTGTGTCTATCTCCCTGTAACTACCTGTGTCTATCTACCTGTATCTCCCTGTAACTACCTGTGTCTATCTACCTGTATCTCCCTGTAACTACCTGTGTCTATCTACCTGTATTTCCCTGTAACTACCTGTGTCTATCTACCTGTATTTCCCTGTAACTACCTGTGTCTATCTACCTGTGTCTAACTACCTGTGTATATCTAACTGTGTCTATCTACCTGTATCTCCCTGTAACTACCTGTGTCTATCTACCTGTAACTACATGTGTCTATCTCCATGTAACTACCTGTGTCTACCTACCTGTAACTACCTGTGTCGATCTACCTGTATCTCCCTGTAACTACCTGTGTCTACCTACCTGTATCTCCCTGTAACTAGATGTGTCTATCTACCTGTATCTCCCTGTAACTACCTGTGTCTATCTACCTGTATCTCCCTGTAACTACCTGTGTCTATCTCCCTGTAACTACCTGTGTCTCCCTACCTGTAACTACCTGTGTCGATCTCCCTGTATCTCCCTGTAACTACCTGTGTCTATCTACCTGTGTCTCCCTGTAACTACCTGTGTCTATCTACCTGTATCTCCCTGTAACTACCTGTGTCTATCTACCTGTATCTCCCTGTAACTACCTGTGTCTATCTACCTGTATCTCCCTGTTACTACCTGTCTACCTACCTGTGTCTATCTCCCTGTAACTACCTGTGTCTATCTACCTGTATCTCCCTGTAACTACCTGTGTCTATCTCCCTGTATCTCCCTGTAACTACCTGTGTCTATCTACCTGTAACTACCTGTGTCGATCTACCTGTATATCCCTGTAACTACCTGTGTCTATCTACCTGTAACTACCTGTGTCGACCTACCTGTATCTCCCTGTAACTACCTGTGTCTACCTACCTGTATCTCCCTGTAACTACCTGTGTCTATCTACCTGTATCTCCCTGTAACTACCTGTGTCGACCTACCTGTAACTACCTGTGTCAATCTACCTGTAACTACCTGTGTCTATCTACCTGTAACTACCTGTGTCGATCTCCCTGTAACTACCTGTGTCTACCTACCTGTATATCCCTGAAACTACCTGTGTCTACCTACCTGTATCTCCCTGAAACTACCTGTGTCTATCTCCCTGTAACTACCTGTGTCTACCTACCTGTATTTCCCTGTAACTACCTGTGTCTATCTCCCTGTAACTACCTGTGTCTACCTACCTGTAACTACCTGTGTCTACCTACCTGTATTTCCCTGTAACTACCTGTGTCAACCTACCTGTATCTCCCTGTAACTACCTGTATCTCCCTGTAACTACCTGTGTCTATCTACCTGTATCTCCCTGTAACTACCTGTGTCTATCTCCCTGTAACTACCTGTGTCCTACTACCTGTATCTCCCTGTAACTACCTGTGTCTACCTACCTGTAACTACCTGTGTCAACCTACCTGTATCTCCCTGTAACTACCTGTGTCTATCTACCTGTATCTCCCTGTAACTACCTGTGTCTACCTACCTGTATTTCCCTGTAACTACCTGTGTCTACCTACCTGTATCTCCCTGTAACTACCTGTGTCTCTCTACCTGTAACTACCTGTGTCTATCTACCTGTAACTACCTGTGTCTATTTACCTGTATCTCCCTGTAACTACCTGTGTCTACCTACCTGTATTTCCCTGTAACTACCTGTGTTTACCTACCTGTATCTCCCTGTAACTACCTGTGTCTATCTACCTGTAACTACCTGTGTCTATCTACCTGTATCTCCCTGTAACTACCTGTGTCTATCTCCCTGTAACTACCTGTGTCTATTTACCTGTATCTCCCTGAACTACCTTTGTCTATCTCCCTGTAACTATGTGTCAGAGGCAGAGCAAATGACTAATCTTCATGTCACTGTCTGTCCCAACTTTTCCTCAGACCCCTTATTTCTGGCCCATGCAGAAGTGGCCCGCTGAGGACATAGACTATGGTGGGTTTATCTTCTGTAGTGAAAGGAGAGTGAATGTCCAGTCACTGTCAGATACTTATTTTTATGTATTTAAACAAATAATAAATTAGTGGGTAGATCAGCTTCAATACTGCAGATAGATTGTGGCTTCTATCAATGTAATTGGCTGCATCATTTCCAATATCCCATATATTTCTTTTGTAAATATATATATTTACTCAGCAAAAAAGAAACGTCCTCTCACAGTCAACTGTGTTTATTTTCAGCACACTTAACATGTAAATATTTGTATGAACATAACAAGATTCGACAACTGAGACATAAACTGAACAAGTTCCACAGACATGTGACTAACAGAAATGGAATAACGTGTCCCTGAACAAAGGGGGGGTCAAAATCAAAAGTCAGTATCTGGTGTGGCCACCAGCTGCATTAAGTACTGAAGTACACCTCCTCCTCATGGACTACACCAGATTTGCCAGTTCTTGCTGTGAGATGTTACCCCACTCTTCCACCAAGGCACCTGCAAGTTCCCAGACATTTCTGGGGGGAATGGCCCTAGCCCTCACCCTCCGATCCAACAGGTCCCAGATGTGCTCAATGGGATTGAGATCCGGGCTCTTCGCTGGCCATGGCAGAACACTGACATTCCTGTCTTGCAGGAAATCACGCACAGAACGAGCAGTATGGCTGGTGGCATTGTCATGCTGGAGGGTCATGTCAGGATGAACCTGCAGGAAGGGTACCACATGAGGGAGGAGGATGTTTTCCCTGTAACACACAGCGTTGAGATTGTCTGCAATGACAACAAAGTCAGTCCGATGATGCTGTGACACACCGCCCCAGACCATGACGGAACCTCCACCTCCAAATCGATCCCACTCCAGAGTACAGGCCTCGGTGTAACGCTCATTCCTTTGACGATAAACACGAATCCGACCATCAACCCCGGTGAGACTAAACCGCGACTCGTCAGTGAAGAGCACTTTTTGCCAGTCCTGTCTGGTCCAGCAACGGTGGGTTTGTGCCCATAGGTGACGTTGTTGCCGGTGATGTCTGGTGAGGACCTGCCTTACAACAGACCTACAAGCCCTCAGTCCAGCCTCTCTCAGCCTATTGCGAACAGTCTGAGCACTGATGGAGGGATTGTGCGTTCCTGGTGTAACTCGGGCAGTTGTTGTTGCCATCCTGTACCTGTCCTACAGGTGTGATGTTCGGATGTACCGATCCCGTGCAGGTGTTGTTAAACGTGGTCTGCCACTGCGAGGACGATCAGATGTCCGTCCTGTCTCCCTGTAGCGCTGCCTTAGGCGTCTCACAGTACGGACATAGCAATTTATTGCCCTGGCCACATCTGCAGTCCTCATGCCTCCTTGCAGCATGCCTAAGGCACGTTCACGCAGATGAGCAGGGACTCTGGGCATCTTTCTTTTGGTGTTTTTCAGAGTCAGTAGAAAGGCCTCTTTAGTGTCCTAAGTTTTCATAACTGTGACCTTAATTGCCTACCGTCTGTAAGCTGTTAGTGTCTTAACAACCGTTCCACAGGTGCATGTTCATTAATTGTTTATGGTTCATTGAACAAGCATGGGAAAAAGTGTTTAAACCCTTTACAATGAAGATCTGTGAAGTTAATTGGATTTTTATGAATTATCTTTGAAAGACAGGGTCCTGAAAAAGGGACATTTCTTTTTTTGCCGAGTTTATATATATACACACACTACCGGTCAAAGGTTTTAGGACACCTACAAGGGTTTTTCTTTATTTTCACTATTTTCTACATTGTAGAATAATAGTGAAGACATCAAAACTATGAAATAACACATGGAATCATGTAGTAACCAAAAAAGTGTTAAACAAATCAAAATATATTTGAGATTCTTCAAATAGCCACCCTTTGCTTTGATGACAGCTTTGCACACTCTCTATATTTAAAAAAATATATATTTTCCTTCATTATATTCCCCTAACCATACCACCCCTCTCCTAATTGGAGTAAACTAATGGACAGCAACACTTAGGCTTCTACTTCCATCTTATACATATTATATATATTTTACAGACAGAGTATATTTTACGATAGTTACCTTTTGTTTGTTTTTAGTCCTTCAGCTCCACTCAACCCCTCCAATCTGTCTCTGAAGACCATCCAGATTTGACATATATTTGACATATATTTTTCAACTGTGATGTGTCACAAAAGTTCTGAATCTTTCTATGAGTTTTAAAACCCCAGCAGTGCTATCTGATGAGTTAGGTAAATGTTGCAATTCTTCAGCCATTCCTGAACCTGCCACCAAAAACAAGCTACATATGGACAGCACCATAACAGACAATCTAATGATTCTGTCTCTTCGCAGTAAAATCTGCATGGCTGGGATGGTTGTATTTCCCATATATAAAACGTTCTATTGGTTGCAAGAATTTTATATAAAAATGGAAAAACTCAAAGTTTTGAACCCAGCATTGTTTTGTGCATCACTTCACTGTGACATGGAGTCAGTAGATTGAACATCTCTTCCCAATTATTTTACGGTCTCTATGGCACAGCTGTCAATGTTTTGGTGCTTAAATGAAACTGGTACACTTTTTTTATTTATCACAATTTTCTTTAAGCAATTTTGGTCTTTAATGCAGGGCCGACAGATAACTTCCTTACTTTCTCTCCCTTCTACTTGCCTTCCCATTTTTGCGTTAATGCTGCAATTAGTTGGTTGTAATTTGGGGTAGAGCAGACATTTCCATATATTTATGTTAGCTGTGTCCTATTTATGATATCATTTACAAAGATTATACTTTTTTTTTATTCTCAAAAAATAATATTTAAAAAAAATAAAAAATTAGTATATTTGAGTTTAACCAAATATACTAATGGTATTATTTGTTCTGTCTTTTCTGCTGGATTAAACTGAAATTGCAACCAACTTTCTATGGCTTGTTTTAAAAATAGCAATATCCCCCAAGTGAGATATGACTAAAGAGTTAATCAGGGTAAACTGGGATATGACTAAAGAGTTAATCAGGGATATGACTAAAGAGTTAATCAAGGTAAACTGGGATATGACTAAAGAGTTAATCAAGGTAAACTGGGATATGACTAAAGAGTTAATCAAGGTAAACTGGGATATGACTAAAGAGTTAATCAGGGATATGAATAAAGAGTTAATCAGGGATATGACTAAAGAGTTAATCAGGGATATGACTAAAGAGTTAATCAGGGATATGACTAAAGAGTTAATCAGGGTAAACTGGGATATGACTAAAGAGTTAATCAGGGTAAACTGGGATATGACTAAAGAGTTAATCAGGGTAAACTGGGATATGACTAAAGAGTTAATCAGGGTAAACTGGGATATGACTAAAGAGTTAATCAGGGATATGACTAAAGAGTTAATCAGGGATATGACTAAAGAGTTAATCAGGGTAAACTGGGATATGACTAAAGAGTTAATCAGGGTAAACTGGGATATGACTAAAGAGTTAATCAGGGATATGACTAAAGAGTTAATCAGGGTAAACTGGGATATGACTAAAGAGTTAATCAGGGATATGACTAAAGAGTTAATCAGGGTAAACTGGGATATGACTAAAGAGTTAATCAGGGTAAACTGGGATATGACTAAAGAGTTAATCAGGGATATGACTAAAGAGTTAATGAGGGTAAACTGGGATATGACTAAAGAGTTAATCAGGGTAAACTGGGATATGACTAAAGAGTTAATCAGGGTAAACTGGGATATGACTAAAGAGTTAATCAGGGTAAACTGGAATATGACTAAAGAGTTAATCAGGGTAAACTGGGATATGACTAAAGAGTTAATCAGGGTAAACTGGGATATGACTAAAGAGTTAATCAGGGTAAACTGGGATATGACTAAAGAGTTAATCAGGGTAAACTGGAATATGACTAAAGAGTTAATCAGGGTAAACTGGAATATGACTAAAGAGTTAATCAGGGTAAACTGGGATATGACTAAAGAGTTAATCAGGGATATGACTAAAGAGTTAATCAGGGTAAACTGGGATATGACTAAAGAGTTAATCAGGGATATGACTAAAGAGTTAATCAGGGATATGACTAAAGAGTTAATCAGGGTAAACTGGGATATGACTAAAGAGTTAATCAGGGATATGACTAAAGAGTTAATCAGGGTAAACTGGGATATGACTAAAGAGTTAATCAGGGTAAACTGGGATATGACTAAAGAGTTAATCAGGGATATGACTAAAGAGTTAATCAGGGTAAACTGGGATATGACTAAAGAGTTAATCAGGGTAAACTGGGATATGACTAAAGAGTTAATCAGGGTAAACTGGGATATGACTAAAGAGTTAATCAGGGATATGACTAAAGAGTTAATCAGGGTAAACTGGAATATGACTAAAGAGTTAATCAGGGTAAACTGGGATATGACTAAAGAGTTAATCAGGGTAAACTGGGATATGACTAAAGAGTTAATCAGGGATATGACTAAAGAGTTAATCAGGGTAAACTGGGATATGACTAAAGAGTTAATCAGGGTAAACTGGGATATGACTAAAGAGTTAATCAGGGATATGACTAAAGAGTTAATCAGGGTAAACTGGGATATGACTAAAGAGTTAATCAGGGATATGACTAAAGAGTTAATCAGGGTAAACTGGAATATGACTAAAGAGTTAATCAGGGTAAACTGGGATATGACTAAAGAGTTAATCAGGGTAAACTGGGATATGACTAAAGAGTTAATCAGGGATATGACTAAAGAGTTAATCAGGGTAAACTGGGATATGACTAAAGAGTTAATCAGGGTAAACTGGGATATGACTAAAGAGTTAATCAGGGTAAACTGGGATATGACTAAAGAGTTAATCAGGGATATGACTAAAGAGTTAATCAGGGTAAACTGGGATATGACTAAAGAGTTAATCAGGGATATGACTAAAGAGTTAATCAGGGTAAACTGGGATATGACTAAAGAGTTAATCAGGGTAAACTGGGATATGACTAAAGAGTTAATCAGGGATATGACTAAAGAGTTAATCAGGGTAAACTGGGATATGACTAAAGAGTTAATCAGGGATATGACTAAAGAGTTAATCAGGGTAAACTGGGATATGACTAAAAAGTTAATCAGGGTAAACTGGGATATGACTAAAGAGTTAATCAGGGTAAACTGGGATATGACTAAAGAGTTAATCAGGGTAAACTGGGATATGACTAATGAGTTAATCAGGGTAAACTGGAATATGACTAAAGAGTTAATCAGGGTAAACTGGGATATGACTAAAGAGTTAATCAGGGTAAACTGGGATATGACTAAAGAGTTAATCAGGGTAAACTGGGATATGACTAAAGAGTTAATCAGGGTAAACTGGGATATGACTAAAGAGTTAATCAGGGTAAACTGGGATATGACTAATGAGTTAATCAGGGTAAACTGGAATATGACTAAAGAGTTAATCAGGGTAAACTGGGATATGACTAAAGAGTTAATCAGGGTAAACTGGGATATTACTAAAGAGTTAATCAGGGTAAACTGGAATATGACTAAAGAGTTAATCAGGGTAAACTGGAATATGACTAAAGAGTTAATCAGGGTAAACTGGGATATGACTAAAGAGTTAATCAGGGATATGACTAAAGAGTTAATCAGGGTAAACTGGAATATGACTAAAGAGTTAATCAGGGTAAACTGGGATATGACTAAAGAGTTAATCAGGGTAAACTGGGATATGACTAAAGAGTTAATCAGGGATATGACTAAAGAGTTAATCAGGGTAAACTGGGATATGACTAAAGAGTTAATCAGGGTAAACTGGGATATGACTAAAGAGTTAATCAGGGATATGACTAAAGAGTTAATCAGGGTAAACTGGGATATGACTAAAGAGTTAATCAGGGATATGACTAAAGAGTTAATCAGGGTAAACTGGGATATGACTAAAGAGTTAATCAGGGATATGACTAAAGAGTTAATCAGGGTAAACTGGGATATGACTAAAGAGTTAATCAGGGTAAACTGGGATATGACTAAAGAGTTAATCAGGGATATGACTAAAGAGTTAATCAGGGTAAACTGGGATATGACTAAAGAGTTAATCAGGGATATGACTAAAGAGTTAATCAGGGTAAACTGGAATATGACTAAAGAGTTAATCAGGGTAAACTGGGATATGACTAAAGAGTTAATCAGGGTAAACTGGGATATGACTAAAGAGTTAATCAGGGATATGACTAAAGAGTTAATCAGGGTAAACTGGGATATGACTAAAGAGTTAATCAGGGTAAACTGGGATATGACTAAAGAGTTAATCAGGGATATGACTAAAGAGTTAATCAGGGTAAACTGGGATATGACTAAAGAGTTAATCAGGGTAAACTGGGATATGACTAAAGAGTTAATCAGGGTAAACTGGGATATGACTAAAGAGTTAATCAGGGATATGACTAAAGAGTTAATCAGGGTAAACTGGGATATGACTAAAGAGTTAATCAGGGTAAACTGGGATATGACTAAAGAGTTAATCAGGGATATGACTAAAGAGTTAATCAGGGTAAACTGGGATATGACTAAAGAGTTAATCAGGGATATGACTAAAGAGTTAATCAGGGTAAACTGGAATATGACTAAAGAGTTAATCAGGGTAAACTGGGATATGACTAAAGAGTTAATCAGGGTAAACTGGGATATGACTAAAGAGTTAATCAGGGATATGACTAAAGAGTTAATCAGGGTAAACTGGGATATGACTAAAGAGTTAATCAGGGTAAACTGGGATATGACTAAAGAGTTAATCAGGGTAAACTGGGATATGACTAAAGAGTTAATCAGGGTAAACTGGGATATGACTAATGAGTTAATCAGGGTAAACTGGAATATGACTAAAGAGTTAATCAGGGTAAACTGGGATATGACTAAAGAGTTAATCAGGGTAAACTGGGATATTACTAAAGAGTTAATCAGGGTAAACTGGAATATGACTAAAGAGTTAATCAGGGTAAACTGGAATATGACTAAAGAGTTAATCAGGGTAAACTGGGATATGACTAAAGAGTTAATCAGGGATATGACTAAAGAGTTAATCAGGGTAAACTGGAATATGACTAAAGAGTTAATCAGGGTAAACTGGGATATGACTAAAGAGTTAATCAGGGTAAACTGGGATATGACTAAAGAGTTAATCAGGGATATGACTAAAGAGTTAATCAGGGTAAACTGGGATATGACTAAAGAGTTAATCAGGGTAAACTGGGATATGACTAAAGAGTTAATCAGGGATATGACTAAAGAGTTAATCAGGGTAAACTGGGATATGACTAAAGAGTTAATCAGGGATATGACTAAAGAGTTAATCAGGGTAAACTGGGATATGACTAAAGAGTTAATCAGGGATATGACTAAAGAGTTAATCAGGGTAAACTGGGATATGACTAAAGAGTTAATCAGGGTAAACTGGGATATGACTAAAGAGTTAATCAGGGATATGACTAAAGAGTTAATCAGGGTAAACTGGGATATGACTAAAGAGTTAATCAGGGATATGACTAAAGAGTTAATCAGGGTAAACTGGAATATGACTAAAGAGTTAATCAGGGTAAACTGGGATATGACTAAAGAGTTAATCAGGGTAAACTGGGATATGACTAAAGAGTTAATCAGGGATATGACTAAAGAGTTAATCAGGGTAAACTGGGATATGACTAAAGAGTTAATCAGGGTAAACTGGGATATGACTAAAGAGTTAATCAGGGATATGACTAAAGAGTTAATCAGGGTAAACTGGGATATGACTAAAGAGTTAATCAGGGTAAACTGGGATATGACTAAAGAGTTAATCAGGGTAAACTGGGATATGACTAAAGAGTTAATCAGGGATATGACTAAAGAGTTAATCAGGGTAAACTGGGATATGACTAAAGAGTTAATCAGGGTAAACTGGGATATGACTAAAGAGTTAATCAGGGATATGACTAAAGAGTTAATCAGGGTAAACTGGGATATGACTAAAGAGTTAATCAGGGATATGACTAAAGAGTTAATCAGGGTAAACTGGAATATGACTAAAGAGTTAATCAGGGTAAACTGGGATATGACTAAAGAGTTAATCAGGGTAAACTGGGATATGACTAAAGAGTTAATCAGGGATATGACTAAAGAGTTAATCAGGGTAAACTGGGATATGACTAAAGAGTTAATCAGGGTAAACTGGGATATGACTAAAGAGTTAATCAGGGATATGACTACAGAGTTAATCAGGGTAAACTGGGATATGACTAAAGAGTTAATCAGGGTAAACTGGGATATGACTAAAGAGTTAATCAGGGTAAACTGGGATATGACTAAAGAGTTAATCAGGGATATGACTAAAGAGTTAATCAGGGTAAACTGGGATATGACTAAAGAGTTAATCAGGGTAAACTGGGATATGACTAAAGAGTTAATCAGGGTAAACTGGGATATGACTAAAGAGTTAATCAGGGATATGACTAAAGAGTTAATCAGGGTAAACTGGGATATGACTAAAGAGTTAATCAGGGTAAACTGGGATATGACTAAAGAGTTAATCAGGGTAAACCGTGATATGACTAAAGAGTTAATCAAGGTAAACTGTGATATGAGTAAAGAGTTAATCAAGGTAAACTGTGATATGAGTAAAGAGTTAATCAGGGTGATTTTTCCACAAATAGACAGATATTTTCCTTTCCATCGTAGTAACATCTTATCTATGTTTGCTAACATTCTATTCAAATGTATTAGAGTGAGAATTTCTTTCTTTCGGGATATAAATACCGATTATGCCAACATCACCGTCAGACCATTTTATTGGTAAACTACACGGTAATGTAAAATAATATTTTTTTTTTGTGATCCAATACGTAACATAGTACACTGATCATAATTTGGTTGTAATCCAGAGAGGTTAGGAAAAGTATCTAGATCCTCTGAGGCTGTGGAGGGATTCAGATTGTGGATTGAAAAGCAAACATGAATCGTCAGCGTTTCAGTGACAGCTGTTTTTAAGCCCTGCCAGCTACTTGTTAATGTGGCTGTTGTTCCAGCTAGTTAAGATAGTGACACAATAACATTCTGAGTCACATGTTCTCACGTAGACAAACTGATCATATATTAACCCAGTTTTCTGCACCTGGCTGAGGTAAAGATGTGGTAAATAACGTGTCGTATACTTCCCCTCTCTCTCCCTAAAGCCATCTACCTGGCCAGGAGAAACATCCGGAAGAAGGGGATGCTGGAGCCCTATGAGCAGGTACTACGGGTGGGAGAAAAAAGACTGGGGGAAAAAATGGCCATCTTAAATAAATCCCACTTACTACGCCAGTGATATGTGGTTGTCTCACCTAGCTATCTGTGGATAAGAGCGTCTGCTAAATGACTGTTAATGTCAGGTACAGTAGCTGTCTCACCCATAGGGCTATAGTGGTGGGTTAAGGGCTGGTGTTGGTTATATTCTGTTGTCTGGGGGATCCAAAGCAGAATTGAGGAGCAAGATATTTCTTTATACATGATTCTGTTCTTTTATCTTCGGTGGATTTGTCATCTATCTATTTGACTTTTAGTTATTTTAGTCAAACATCTGTTGTTTTCAACAGCAACACTACGACAATCTCCACAAATGGATGAACCCCAAGTGGGATTTCATCGTGATGCAGGCTACAGAACAGTACAAGTATGTAACCTTCTGTTGTCTGAAGACTGGATTAGACTACTGTTTATGTGTTGGTAGGGACCCACACACTGTGCAGGCTTTTGATCCAGCCCAGCACTAACATGCCCAATTCACCTAATCAAGAGCTGTGTGATTATTCAGCCCAGCATTAACATGTCTGATTCACCTAATCAAGAGCTGTGTGATTATTCAGCCCAGCACTAACATGTCTGATTCACCTAATCAAGAGCTGTGTGATTATTCAGCCCAGCACTAACATGTCTGATTCACCTAATCAAGAGCTGTGTGATTATTCAGCCCAGCACTAACATGTCTGATTCACCTAATCAAGAGCTGTGTGATTATTCAGCCCAGCATTAACATGTCTGATTCACCTAATCAAGAGCTGTGTGATTATTCAGCCCAGCACTAACATGTCTGATTCACCTAATCAAGAGCTGTGTGATTATTCAGCCCAGCATTAACATGTCTGATTCACCTAATCAAGAGCTGTGTGATTATTTGAATCAGATGTGTTAGTGCTTGGATGAATAAAAGCCTGCACACCTTGTGGGTCCCCAAGACCAGGTGTAATTCAATAGTGACCTGTCTTTCTTTGTTTCCTCTATCTACCTCCTTTCCCCTGTCTGTTTCTCCGATATGTGTTCTGTCTGTCTGTCTGTCTGTCTGTCTGTCTGTCTGTCTGTCTGTCTGTCTGTCTGTCTGTCTGTCTGTCTGTCTGTCTGTCTGTCAGGGCTAGTAAAGAGAGGAAGAAGCCAGACAGAGTGGTGTTGGACTGTCAGGAGAGAGCCTACTGGATAGTACACAGACCACCAGTGAGTACAGACCGACCAAAGTGGTTGTGTGTGTGTGTCCACAAGGACAGGATATTGTTGCTGTCAGCCTATGAGGTCCATAGCGTCTAGTCCTGCTCTCTCTCCTTTCACTGTGACTCTGTTTCGTGATGGAATTTACTCTGACCCCGCCGTAAAGTTTGATGTGGTAGTAAACAGCTCGGAGGCAAGTGTATCCTTTTAGGTTATTTAATGTGGAACTCACTTGACTAGTGACTACAATGGGGTATCTCTGCTAAACAGCTACATGATTAATGACAAGTTAAATTCACAGTCATATCCCTACGCAGAATACTCCAGTTATAGTTGTATCACCCAGTAGTGTTAATACGCATCACATAGGAACTATATCAGCTCACACCTTCCCTCTTAGTCTGTAGATCTGAATGAGACCTGTATGAGATCTGTATGAGACCTGAATGATGAGACCTGAATGAGACCTCTATGAGACCTCTATGAGACCTGTATGAGACCTGTATGAGACCTGAATGAGACCTCTATGAGACCTCTATGAGACCTCTATGAGACCTCTGAGACCTGTATGAGACCTGAATGATGAGACCTCTATGAGACCTCTATGAGACCTGAATGAGACCTCTATGAGGCTCTATGAGACCTGAATGAGACCTGAATGAGACCTGTATGAGACCTGTATGAGACCTGTATGAGACCTGTATGAGACCTCTATGAGACCTCTATGAGACCTGTATGAGACCTGTATGAGACCTGTATGAGACCTGTATGAGACCTGTATGAGACCTGTATGAGACCTCTATGAGACCTGTATGAGACCTCTGAGACCTGAATGATGAGACCTGTATGAGACCTCTGAGACCTGTATGAGACCTGTATGAGACCTGTATGAGACCTGTATGAGACCTCTGAGACCTGAATGATGAGACCTGTATGAGACCTCTGAGACCTGTATGAGACCTCTATGAGACCTCTATGAGACCTGAATGAGACCTGTAGTGTTATTACATGACCAATAATAACAACAAGTTTCTCTAGTCTGTTAATGATACAATACTACGCCTCGTTTCAATAACAAACAAAGTCATTTTATCCCCAACAACTGTTTCTGTTCTTTTTTTTTCTCAACAAAACTTTTCTTTCAACATAACAGTCTCATTCTTTTCAGTCTTTCAACTTAACTTTGAACTAAAGGCTGCTGGGTGGACTACCAGTTTCCTGCATAGAGATGTTGAGTGTTATTGTGTCTCACTGTAGCCACGAGGCCGTGGTCCAGACAGACAGAACAGCAGCAGAACTACAGCAGGCCTCATTCAGAACTAGAGGTCTACTGGGCTCCATCCAGTCTGTATCGCACACAGTCAACCACTACAGGAGAACTAACAGGGGTCATCAGTTGAAACATTGGGGGGGGGGGGAGAACATCTCCAAGGACTGTGTGTGATGTAATAGAACACAGAGAAAAAGATACCAGGTGTTTTTAGGACATGGGGAAAATCAAACCTGTTACTCAGTTCAGGTAGGCCTCCACACTGCAGCAGGAAACTAGGAGGGGTGCTTGACAACGCTGAGGAAAATCCAACAAAAGGGTTTACCAGGAAAAACTTCCAAAAGGACTAATTAGAGGCAGAAAGGAGTTGGAGCATGTTCAAGTAGCTTCCTATTGGTTCATTCATCCCCCCTCCTCTCCCCTGTAACTATTCCCCAGGACGTTGCTGTAAATGAGAACGTGTTCTCAGTCAACTTAAGGGTTAAATAAAAACAATTAAATACAAGTAATATAATGTTCTCATTCAAAATGAACAATGATTGAGGATGTTGGTACCAGATCTGTTAGAAAAACATCGGTCTGCTCGTTGGAGACCATTAACAATGCAGCATGATCATATGATGTTTCTTTCTGAGTCTCCCCACTTCCTTACCCAGGGGACTGTGCTCCACTTCCTTACCCAGGGGTCTGTGCCCCACTTCCTTACCCAGGGGTCTGTGCTCCACTTCCTTACCCACGGGTCTGTGCCCCACTTCCTTACCCAGGGGTCTGTGCTCCACTTCCTTACCCAGGGGTCTGTGCTCCACTTCCTTACCCAGGGGTCTGTGCTCCACTTCCTTACCCAGGGGTCTGTGCCCCACTTCCTTACCCAGGGGTCTGTGCTCCACTTCCTTACCCAGGGGTCTGTGCCCCACTTCCTTACCCAGGGGTCTGTGCTCCACTTCCTTACCCAGGGGTCTGTGCTCCACTTCCTTACCCAGGGGTCTGTGCTCCACTTCCTTACCCAGGGGTCTGTGCTCCACTTCCTTACCCAGGGGTCTGTGCTCCACTTCCTTACCCACTTCCTTACCCAGGGGTCTGTGCTCCACTTCCTTACCCAGGGGTCTGTGCCCCACTTCCTTACCCAGGGGTCTGTGCTCCACTTCCTTACCCAGGGGTCTGTGCCCCACTTCCTTACCCAGGGGTCTGTGCTCCACTTCCTTACCCAGGGGTCTGTGCTCCACTTCCTTACCCAGGGGGTCTGTGCTCCACTTCCTTACCCAGGGGTCTGTGCTCCACTTCCTTACCCAGGGGTCTGTGCTCCACTTCCTTACCCACTTCCTTACCCAGGGGTCTGTGCTCCACTTCCTTACCCAGGGGTCTGTGCTCCAGTTCCTTACCCAGGGGTCTGTGCTCCACTTCCTTACCCAGGGGTCTGTGCTCCAGTTCCTTACCCAGGGGTCTGTGCTCCAGACTCTGGAGATAATATGTTGAGCTACAGCACATCAGACTGACTAAACAGGTGCTTGGTGTGTCCACAGCGTCGGACACACAGTGCCATGGACTACGGGCTGGACCGTCTCATTGACCCCAATGCAGAGGAGGTAACAGGTGAGTACTGTGCTGTCTGAGACATTTCCCTTGGAAAACAGAGTGGGTCCCAAATACACCCTGTACACATATATATATATATGTATGTGTGTGTGTGTGTGTGTGTGTGTGTGTGTGTGTGTGTGTGTGTGAGAGAGAGAGAGAGAGAGAGAGAGAGAGAGAGAGAGAGAGAGAGAGAGAGAGAGAGAGAGAGAGAGAGAGAGAGAGAGAGAGAGAGAGAGAGAGAGAGAGAGAGAGAGAGAGAGAGAGAGAGAGAGAGAGAGAGAGAGAGAGAGAGAGAGAGAGAGAGAGAGAGAGAGAGAGAGAGAGAGAGAGAGAGAGAGAGAAGAGAGAGAGAGAGAGAGAGAGAGAGAGAGAGAGAGAGAGAGAGAGAGAGAGAGAGAGAGAGAGAGAGAGAGAGAGAGAGAGAGAGAGAGAGAGAGAGAGAGAGAGAGAGAGAGAGAGAGAGAGAGAGAGAGAGAGAGAGAGAGAGAGAGAGAAGATGATCAGAGAGAGAGAGAGAGAGAGACAGAGAGAGAGAGAGAATGAAGATGATCAGAGAGAGAGAATGAAGATGATCAGAGACAGAGAGAGAGAATGAAGATGATCAGAGAGAGAGAGACAGAGAGAGAGAATGAAGATGATCAGAGAGAGAGAGAGAGTCCCCTCATCCAGCTGGTCCTGGGGCTGAGTTCACAAACCTGTTCTACTAACACACTGAAGCCTTAGGACCAGAACATCCAATCAATCAGAATAAACCAAATTACAACACAGTCAAAACAAAACTACATTGCTTATTGGGAAACACAAGCACAAACACAAAGCAAAATGCAGTGCTATCTGGCCCTAAATCGACAGTACACCGTGGCTAAATATTTGACCATGGTTACTGATCAAAACCTTAGAAAAACCTTGACAAAGTACAGGCTCAGTGAGCACAGCCTTGCCATTGAGAAGGGTAGACACAGGAAAACCTGGCTCCCTGTAGAGGAAAGGCTGTGCAACCACTGCACAACAGCAGAACCTGAGACGGAGCTGCATTTCCTGACTAAATGTCAAAAATATAAAACAATTAGAGAGTGTCATTTCCCCAAATTTGAAACCCTTATTCAAGGTTTCACAGACCTCTCTGATGAGGATAGGCTACCCATCCTGTTGGGGGAGGACGCAGAGAGCTGTGGGTTGGCAGCGCACTACATTGCTGCCTGCCATAAGTTGAGGGACAGTGTCTGACAGACCAATAAACCTGCACATGTCCTCTACTGTATGATTATTGTTATTGTTGAATGTGTTGGTTATTTTGACCCTTGGTTATTGTTGTTACTGTTGTCCCGTTGACAATATTTGATTCTCATTTTTTATTTATTTTTATATTGTAAATATCCAAAATAAGCTTTGGCAATATGTATATTGTTACGTCATGCCAATAAAGCGAATTGAATTGAATTGAGAGACAGAGAGAGAGAATGAAGATGATCAGAGAGAGAGAGAGAATGAAGATGATCAGAGAGAGAGAGAGAATGAAGATGATCAGAGAGAGAGAGAGAGAGAGAGAGAGAATGAAGATAATCAGAGAGAGAGAATGAAGATAATCAGAGAGAGAGAGAGAGAGAGAATGAAGATGATCAGAGAGAGAGAGACAGAGAGAGAGAGAGAGAGAGAGAGAGAATGAAGATAATCAGAGAGAGAGAGAGAGAGAGAGAGAGAATGAAGATAATCAGAGAGAGAGAGAGAGAATGAAGATAATCAGAGAGAGAGAATGAAGATAATCAGAGAGAGAGAATGAAGATAATCAGAGAGAGTAGCTGTGCTAGAACCACCTGCTTCTCAGAGCTCTAAGAACATTACTGAGGATTAGCAGGGAGGCTACTAGAGTACAATTCTGTCTCTCTCCCTCTCTACTTCTCTCTACCTCTCTCTGTCTCTCAACCTCTCTCCCTCTCTCTCTCTCCACCTCTCTCTACCTCTCTCCCTCTCTACCTCTCTCTCTCTCCACCTCTCTCTACCTCTCTGTCTCTCAACCTCTCTCCCTCTACTTCTCTCAACCTCTCTCTCTCCCTCTCTACTTCTCTATACCTCTCTCTCTCTCCACCTCTCTCTACCTCTCAACCTCTCTCTCTCTCTACTTCTCTCTTTCTACCCCTCTCTCTCAACCTCTCTCTCTCCCTCTCTACCTCTCTCACCTCTCAACCTCTCTCTCAACCTCTCTCTCTACCTCTCTCTCTACCTCTCTCTCTACCTACTTCTCTCTTTCTACCTCTCTCAACCTCTCTCTCTCCCTCTCTACCTCTCTCTCTCTACCTCTCTCTCTCTACTTCTCTCTTTCTACCCCTCTCTCTCCCTCTCTCAACCTCTCTCTCCCTCTCTCTACTTCTCTACCCCTCTCTCTCTACCTCTCTCTCTCTTCCTCTGTCTCTCTTTCTACTTCTCTCTTTCTACCCCTCTCTCTCTCTCTCTCTCTCTCTCTCTCTCTCTTTCTCAACCTCTCTCTCTCTCTCTCTACTTCTCTACCTCTCTCTCTACTTCTCTACCTCTCTCTCTACTTCTCTACCTCTCTCTCTACCGCGATACCTCTGTGATGGGACACTGTGGTATTTCACCCAACAGATATGGAAGTTTTTGGGTTTGTTTTTGAATTCTTTGTGGGTCTGTGTAATCTGAGGGAAATATGTGTCTCTAATATGGTCATACATTGGGCAGGAGGTTAGGAACTACAGCTCAGTTTCCACCTCATTTTGTGGGCAGTTTGCTCATAGCCTGCCAGGTCTGCCTATGGCGGCCTTTCTCAATAGCAAGGCTATACTCACTGAGTCTGTACATAGTCAAAGCTTTCAACGCCACAGGCCTTTTTGGGTTGGAGGGTTTGTATTTTCTCTCTCTCTCTGCTCTTCATTTGACAGTTTGTTTTGTTGTCTCTTCCTTCAGATTCTATTCCATCTCATCCTTCACCTGTTGTCGAGAGGAGGGTTTATACACACACACACACACACACACACACACACACACACACACACACACACCTTCACTCTTTCTGCCCAAATATGCCTGTTACCATGCAGATGTATCTTCTTGTGTTGTAGCCTGTGACTGGGGTGCAGTCTGTGACTGGGGTGTAGTCTGTGACTGTGGTGCAGCCTGTGACTGGGGTGCAGCCTGTGACTGTGGTGTAGCCTGTGACTGGGGTGCAGCCTGTGACTGGGGTGTAGTCTGTGACTGTGGTGCAGCCTGTGACTGGGGTGCAGCCTGTGACTGTGGTGTAGCCTGTGACTGGGGTGCAGCCTGTGACTGGGGTGTAGCCTGTGACTGGGGTGTAGCCTGTGACTGGGGTGCAGCCTGTGACTGGGGTGTAGCCTGTGACTGGGGTGTAGCCTGTGACTGGGGTGTAGCCTGTGACTGGGGTGTAGCCTGTGACTGGGGTGCAGCCTGTGACTGGGGTGTAGCCTGTGACTGGGGTGCAGCCTGTGACTGGGGTGCAGCCTGTGACTGTGGTGTAGCCTGTGACTGGGGTGTAGCCTGTGACTGTGGTGTAGCCTGTGACTGGGGTGTAGCCTGTGACTGGGGTGTAGCCTGTGACTGTGGTGCAGCCTGTGACTGGGGTGTAGCCTCTGACTGGGCTGTAGCCTGTGACTGTGGTGCAGCCTGTGACTGGGGTGCAGCCTGTGACTGGGGTGTAGCCTGTGACTGGGGTGCAGCCTGTGACTGGGGTGTAGCCTGTGACTGGGGTGTAGCCTGTGACTGGGGTGTAGCCTGTGACTGGGGTGCAGCCTGTGACTGGGGTGTAGCCTGTGACTGGGGTGTAGCCTGTGACTGGGGTGTAGCCTGTGACTGGGGTGTAGCCTGTGACTGTGGTGCAGCCTGTGACTGGGGTGTAGCCTGTGACTGTGGTGCAGTCTGTGACTGTGGTGTAGCCTGTGACTGGGGTGTAGCCTGTGACTGGGGTGCAGTCTGTGACTGGGGTGTAGCCTGTGACGGGGTGTAGCCTGTGACTGGGGTGTAGCCTGTGACTGGGGTGCAGCCTGTGACTGGGGTGCAGTCTGTGACTGTGGTGTAGTCTGTGACTGGGGTGTAGCCTGCTTTCGAGAGGGATTGTGTGTGTGAGAGTGTGTTAGCTGTGACTTTAGATAGCAGTAGAACAGAAGAGCTCTGCCTGTAATAACAAGCTGTTCTTCTCTCATTGGTTTTCAGGTGTTAACCTTCGACATGGTCAGGAGAACTGTAAGACATCAGACATACTTCTGCACTGGAATACCTGAATAACCCAATGCCATCAGTTTATGTGTTTGTATTGAAAATAGATTAAGTACAGAAATTACAGACATATCATGTACCTCCTCTTCCTCTTCCTCTCCCCTTCCTCTGTTCTCTCCTCTTTCGTTCTCTCATTCTCACCTCTTTCCTTCTCCTTGTCTCGCCTCTCTCCTCCTCCTCCTCCTTATTTCCTCCTCTCCTCCTTATTTATCCCCCTCTATCCTCTCCTCTGCTCCCCAGAACATTTTCCTTACACAAGCCTTAATGAGGTCAGCTGTCAAATCGTCTGTGTCCCTCACAGCGTAAGTCCTTCTCAATACACTTCACCGATTCATTGATAGATTGGTTGTGTGTGGTCATTAGATTAATTAATTGAATGGCTGAATGACTGAGACCAGTAACATTAATATTGTGTTCAGAAATGGAAGACCCGTCCAAAATCAAATAATCCCCATCGTTACAGTATAATGAGTTAGAAGTTATTTTATTGTTTATATGATTATTGTTGGGATGAGAACGTTTATGTCCCCTCTGTTCTCCTTAGCTTTGTCAAGTATGTGACAACCCACCACAACCACGACCCGTTCCTGACCACCCCTGTCCCCAGCAACCCCTGGATAACGGACAGTGATGAGTTCTGGCAACTCAACTCAAGAAGGTACGTTCTGCCAACTCAACACAGGTGCACAGTTTTGCTCCGGCCCAGTAGAAATACACTTGATTCTACAGGTCAAAGTCTTGATTGAAGATCATGATGATTTCATTTCTCTCTCTCTCTCTCGCTCTCTCCCCCCTCTCTCTCTCTCTCTCCCCCTCTCCTCCCCCCTCTCTCTCTCCCTCTCCTCCCCCTCCCTCTCCTCTCTCTCCCTCTCCTCCCCCTCCCTCTCCTCTCTCTCTCTCTCTCTCCTCCCCCCTCTCCCCCTCTCTCTCTCCTCCCTTCTCTCTCTCTCTCCTCCCCCCTGTCTCCTCCCCCTCTTCTCTTTCTCTCTCTCCTCCCCCCCTCCTCTCCCCCTCTTCTCTCTCTCTCCTCCCCTCCTCTCCCTCTCTCCTCTCCCTCTCTCCTCCCCCTCTTCTCTCTCTCTCCTCCTCTCTCTCTCTCTCTCCCTCTCCTCCCCCTCCCTCCCTCTCCTCCTCTCTCTCTCTCCTCCCCCTCTTCTCCCCTCTCCCCCTCTCTCTCCCCCTCCTCTCCCCCTCTTCTCTCTCTCTCTCCTCCCCTCTCTCTCCCCCTCCTCTCTCTCTCTCTCTCTCTCTCCTCCCCTCCTCTCCCTCTCTCCTCCCCCTCTCTCCTCCCCCTCTCTCCCTCTCTCCTCCCCCTCTCTCCCTCTCTCCTCCCCCACTTCTCTCTCTCTCTCCCTCCCCCGTCTCCCTCTCTCCTCTCCCTCTCCTCTCTCTCCCCCTCTCTTCATCAGTGTGGACATCCCCACTAAGTTGAGTGTGGAACGTTGGGTCTTGAGCTTCTGGGAGCTGATCAGTGACCCACGAGGCAGAGTCGACTTCAAGCTCTTCCTCAAGAAGGAGCACAGTGGTCAGTACACACACACACACACTGTTTCCTTACACAAGCCCTAATGAGGTCAGAGGTCAAATCGCTCCCGAGTGGCACAGCGGTCTAAGGCACTGCATCTCAGTGCTAAAGGCGGTGCTACAGACCCTGGTTCCATCCTGGGCTGTATCACAACCGGCCGTGATCGGGAGTCGGGCGGCGCACAATTGGCCCAGCGTCGTCCGGGTCTGGCCGGGGTGGGCCGTCATTATGAAATAAGAATTTGTTCTTAACTGACTTGTTAAATAAAGGTACAATAAAAACACACATCGTTCTCAATTCCTTTTTCCTCAATTCCTTGTGTCCTCTTTCCTTGCCTCCTCAAAGCATACTGGGTGGAAAGATGAATAGTTCCTCCAACAGAGGGCGCAAGGGAGGAAAGATTAATCCCAAATGGAACCCTATGTAGTGCACTACATAGGGAATATGGAGCCATTTCATTTAGGATGCACCCTACGGTTTACCTTGCATGCTGTGGTATGCAGCTCAGCTAACCTGGCATTTCAACTAACCACACGTACGTGTGTGTGTGTGTGTGTGTGTGTGTGTGTGTGTGTGTGTGTGTGTGTGTGTGCGCGCGCGCAGCGGAGAACATGGCGTTCTACGAGGCAGCTGAGGAGATGAGGTGGGGAGCAGCGTCTGCCATTCCAGAGAAATCCCAGTTCATCTTCAAGTGAGTTACACTGGAGAACGTGTGACAGAGAGAGTTGCATCTTGGTTTTTAACCTGTGTGTGTGTGTGTGTGTGTGTGTGTGTGTGTGTGTGTGTGTGTGTGTGTGTGTGTGTGTGTGTGTGTGTGTGTGTGTGTAGCACCTTTCTGAAACCGGGAGCTCCTCGATGGATCAACATTGATGGTCGTACCATGGGGCTGACAGTGAAGGGCCTGGTTGTTCCTCACCGATACGTCCTCGACGCCGCCCAGACACACATCTTCCTGCTCATGAAGAAGGTGTGTGTGGTATTATTCCCTCCAAACAGAGGGCTCAGGCTTATTCACCCACCAGCATAGTTCACTGAACTACCTCGTTAACACAACTAACGCACATTAAACTAAGGTTAGCAGGATAATATAAAGTCATTTGTCATAACGCACAGCCGGAACGCCAGATTGTGTGTCCGTTTCATAACGTCAGAATGAAGAATTGGTTCAACTCAGAAGTTTGTAGTAAGTAAGAAGTATTTGTAAAGTTTGTAGTAAGTAAGAAGTATTTGTAAAGTTTGTAGTAAGTAAGAAGTATTTGTAAAGTTTGTAGTAACTAAGAAGTATTTGTAAAGTTTGTAGTAACTAAGAAGTATTTGTAAAGTTTGTAGTAAGTAAGAAGTATTTGTAAAGTTTGTAGTAAGTAAGAAGTATTTGTAAAGTTTGTAGTAACTAAGAAGTATTTGTAAAGTTTGTAGTAAGTAAGAAGTATTTGTAAAGTTTGTAGTAAGTAAGAAGTATTTGTAAAGTTTGTAGTAAGTAAGAAGTATTTGTAAAGTTTGTAGTAAGTAAGGAGTATTTGGGTGCCGGGTTCCAAAGGAAAACCCTTCACTCACTGAAATATTATTTTACTTTTTTGTGTCTTTTTTTTTAGCAGCAGAGGTGCTGCAAATAAAATACATTAAAACTTCAAGGTTTTATAATGTCCCCTCCTCTGTCTCTGTCCCAGGATACCTTCTACCGTTACCTCAAGTCTCCTGTCCACAAAGACATATTTTATAATGTCCCCTTCTCTGTCTCTGTCCCAGGATACCTTCTACCGTTACCTCAAGTCTCCTGTCCACAAAGACATATTTTATAATGTCTCCTCCTCTGTCTCTGTCCCAGGATACCTTCTACCGTTACCTCAAGTCTCCTGTCCATAAAGACATATTTTATAATGTCCCCTCCTCTGTCTCTGTCCCAGGATACCTTCTACCGTTACCTCAAGTCTCCTGTCCACAAAGACATATTTTATAATGTCTCCTCCTCTGTCTCTGTCCCAGGATACCTTCTACCGTTACCTCAAGTCTCCTGTCCACAAAGACATATTTTATAATGTCCCCTTCTCTGTCTCTGTCCCAGGATACCTTCTACCGTTACCTCAAGTCTCCTGTCCACAAAGACATATTTTATAATGTCTCCTCCTCTGTCTCTGTCCCAGGATACCTTCTACCGTTACCTCAAGTCTCCTGTCCATAAAGACATATTTTATAATGTCCCCTCCTCTGTCTCTGTCCCAGGATACCTTCTACCGTTACCTCAAGTCTCCTGTCCACAAAGACATATTTTATAATGTCTCCTCCTCTGTCTCTGTCCCAGGATACCTTCTACCGTTACCTCAAGTCTCCTGTCCACAAAGACATATTTTATAATGTCTCCTCCTCTGTCTCTGTCCCAGGATACCTTCTACCGTTACCTCAAGTCTCCGGTCCATAAAGACATATTTTATAATGTCTCCTCCTCTGTCTCTGTCCCAGGATACCTTCTACCGTTACCTCAAGTCTCCTGTCCATAAAGACATATTTTATAATGTCCCCCCTGTCTCTGTCCCAGGATACCTTCTACCGTTACCTCAAGTCTCCGGTCCACAAAGACATATTTTATAATGTCTCCTCCTCTGTCTCTGTCCCAGGATACCTTCTACCGTTACCTCAAGTCTCCGGTCCACAAAGACATATTTTATAATGTCCCCTCCTCTGTCTCTGTCCCAGGATACCTTCTACCGTTACCTCAAGTCTCCGGTCCACAAAGACATATTTTATAATGTCCCCTCCTCTGTCTCTGTCCCAGGATACCTTCTACCGTTACCTCAAGTCTCCGGTCCACAAAGACATATTTTATAATGTCCCCCCTGTCTCTGTCCCAGGATACCTTCTACCGTTACCTCAAGTCTCCGGTCCACAAAGACATATTTTATAATGTCCCCTCCTCTGTCTCTGTCCCAGGATACCTTCTACCGTTACCTCAAGTCTCCTGTCCACAAAGACATATTTTATAATGTCTCCTCCTCTGTCTCTGTCCCAGGATACCTTCTACCGTTACCTCAAGTCTCCTGTCCACAAAGACATATTTTATAATGTCCCCTCCTCTGTCTCTGTCCCAGGATACCTTCTACCGTTACCTCAAGTCTCCGGTCCACAAAGACATATTTTATAATGTCCCCCCTGTCTCTGTCCCAGGATACCTTCTACCGTTACCTCAAGTCTCCGGTCCACAAAGACATATTTTATAATGTCCCCTCCTCTGTCTCTGTCCCAGGATACCTTCTACCGTTACCTCAAGTCTCCTGTCCACAAAGACATATTTTATAATGTCTCCTCCTCTGTCTCTGTCCCAGGATACCTTCTACCGTTACCTCAAGTCTCCTGTCCACAAAGACATATTTTATAATGTCTCCTCCTCTGTCTCTGTCCCAGGATACCTTCTACCGTTACCTCAAGTCTCCGGTCCATAAAGACATGCAGAAGAGGGCTCTGGTCCCGGCGCCTCACGTCTTCACGTAAGACGCTGCAGGATATTCTGCACCCACACAATATCTTTGTTTATTGGACTGAAACATTACCCTGTCTCTACCCAGCCATCTCCAGACAGTTTATAGAGCTAGCATCATGTGTTGTTGTTGCATCATTCTCCTTTTACAAGAGACATTCAGCTGGTCTTGGAGGATCATGGAAATTCAAGAACAGCAGTGGTCTTGATGTGCAATATGAGTCTGATCATCTACACTCACCTCTTTTCTCCTCCCCTTCCTCCTCTCTCTCACCGCCCCTTCTCCTTCCTCCTCTCTCTCACCGCCCCTTCTCCTTCCTCCTCTCTCTCACCGCCCCTTCTCCTTCCTCCTCTCTCTCACCGCCCCTTCTCCTTCCTCCTCTCTCTCACCGCCCCTTCTCCTTCCTCCTCTCTCTCACCGCCCCTTCTCCTTCCTCCTCTGTCTCACCGCCCCTTCTCCTTCCTCCTCTGTCTCACCGCCCCTTCTCCTTCCTCCTCTCTCACCGCCCCTTCTCCTTCCTCCTCTCTCTCACCGCCCCTTCTCCTTCCTCCTCTCTCTCACCGCCCCTTCTCCTTCCTCCTCTCTCTCACCGCCCCTTCTCCTTCCTCCTCTCTCTCACCGCCCCTTCTCCTTCCTCCTCTCTCTCACCGCCCCTTCTCCTTCCTCCTCTCTCTCACCGCCCCTTCTCCTTCCTCCTCTCTCTCACCGCCCCTTCTCCTTCCTCCTCTCTCTCACCGCCCCTTCTCCTTCCTCCTCTCTCTCACCGCCCCTTCTCCTTCCTCCTCTCTCTCACCGCCCCTTCTCCTTCCTCCTCTCTCTCACCGCCCCTTCTCCTTCCTCCTCTCTCTCACCGCCCCTTCTCCTTCCTCCTCTCTCTCACCGCCCCTTCTCCTTCCTCCTCTCTCTCACCGCCCCTTCTCCTTCCTCCTCTCTCTCACCGCCCCTTCCCCTTCCTCCTCTCTCACCGCCCCTTCCCCTTCCTCCTCTCTCTCACCGCCCCTTCTCCTTCCTCCTCTCTCTCACCGCCCCTTCTCCTTCCTCCTCTCTCTCACCGCCCCTTCTCCTTCCTCCTCTCTCTCACCGCCCCTTCTCCTTCCTCCTCTCTCTCACCGCCCCTTCTCCTTCCTCCTCTCTCTCACCGCCCCTTCTCCTTCCCCCTCTCTGTCTCTCACCGCCCCTTCCCCCTCTGTCTCTCTCACCGCCCCTTCTCTCTCTCTCCCCCCTCTGTCTCTCTCACCGCCCCTTCTCTCTCTCTTCCCCCTCTCTCGCTCTCTTCCCCCCCTCTGTCTCTCTCACCGCCCCTTCTCTCTCTCTTCCCCCTCTCTCGCTCTCTTCCCCCCTCTCTGTCTCTCACCGCCCCTTCTCTCTCTTCCCTCCTCTCCAGTGATGCCCAGCTGGAGGCCAATGTGAGGAATCGTAACCCAGGCATCAGCCCCATCCTGCTGTGGCAGCAGGAGGAGGAGGAGAAGGCAGCAGCAGCTGCTGCTGCCAGGCCAATTGACGTCAAAGCCATGGTGGCCACCAACAAGCTGGACAGGAAGTAGAGAGCCCAGGGCATCATGGGAAATGGAGTTTAATACACACACTGTTGTTCATCTAATATATATTTGGTTTCCATGGAGATGGTGTTACATAGGACTACTTAATGTCCTAAATAATGGACATATTAGTTATTGTTTTAATGGAGATATTGGTTATTGTTTTAATGGAGATATTGGTATTGTATAGAATCATTTATGTCCTCGACAACTGATGTCAAGCCAGTACGGATTGGTTGATTGAGGGAAATAAGCTATTGGCTGTTGAGTACCTGTGTAGCGTTAAGGCCAGTTACTGTACTAAGAATGAATCTGCTGACCAGATGATAAAAAGCTACTTCAGTTCAGATGGACAGGGACAGGGGACAGGACCGTCTGTAGGGGCCCTCTGCTGCACTGGAGACATATATACACCTGGAAGAGCCACAAATGGAACGTGAAGAGGAACATGACTGTTAGAAGGAAATGGAAGCCAGAGATAGATTACAGTTGTTACCAGTCTACAACTAGATAGATAAGTTGTTACCAGTCTGCAACTAGATAGATTACAGTTGTTACCAGTCTACAACTAGATAGATAAGTTGTTACCAGTCTACAACTAGATAGATAAGTTGTTACCAGTCTACAACTAGATAGATTACAGTTGTTACCAGTCTGCAACTAGATAGATTACAGTTGTTACCAGTCTACAACTAGATAGATTACAGTTGTTACCAGTCTGCAACTAGATAGATTACAGTTGTTACCAGTCTACAACTAGATAGATTACAGTTGTTACCAGTCTACAACTAGATAGATTACAGTTGTTACCAGTCTACAACTAGATAGATTACAGTTGTTACCAGTCTACAACTAGATAGATTACAGTTGTTACCAGTCTACAACTAGATAGATTACAGTTGTTACCAGTCTACAAAATGTATTTTATATTTGTAAGTCTCACATGTCCCATACCTCTGTAGGTGGTGTATTGTTCATATGTATTTTGCATCATTTGTCTGTCTGTCTGTTTCTACAACACTACTATGTCAAAGCTGAACCTGTCTACACACTCCTGTCTGTCTGTCAGTGTATAGAACATGTTGTCTGTCTGTCTGTCAGTGTATAGAACATGTTGTCTGTCTGTCTGTCAGTGTATAGAACATGTTGTCTGTCTGCAGGCCGACGTTTTGTTTCCCTCTACCTCTGTTCTGATAATCCGGTCTCCGACACAATTATTATAAAATATGTAATAAAACCATAATCCTTTTATGAACCTGCTGCTTCTGAATATTGCTAATGTGTCTGTATGTACTGTCTGTATGTGTGTGTACTATCTGTATGTGTGTGTACTGTCTGTATGTGTGTGTACTGTCTGTATGTACTGTCTGTATGTGTGTGTACTGTCTGTATGTGTGTGTACTGTCTGTATGTACTGTCTGTATGTGTGTGTACTGTCTGTATGTACTGTCTGTATGTGTGTGTACTGTCTGTATGTGTGTGTACTGTCTGTATGTGTGTGTACTGTCTGTATGTGTGTACTGTCTGTATGTGTACTGTCTGTATGTGTGTACTGTCTGTATGTACTGTCTGTATGTGTGTGTACTGTCTGTATGTGTGTGTACTGTCTGTATGTGTGTGTACTGTCTGTATGTGTGTGTACTGTCTGTATGTGTGTGTACTGTCTGTATGTACTGTCTGTATGTGTGTGTACTGTCTGTATGTGTGTGTACTGTCTGTATGTGTGTGTACTGTCTGTATGTGTGTGTACTGTCTATGTGTGTACTGTCTGTATGTGTACTGTCTGTATGTGTGTGTACTGTCTGTATGTGTGTACTGTCTGTATGTACTGTCTGTATGTGTGTGTACTGTCTGTATGTGTGTGTACTGTCTGTATGTGTGTGTACTGTCTGTATGTGTGTGTACTGTCTGTATGTGTGTGTACTGTCTGTATGTGTGTGTACTGTCTGTATGTACTGTCTGTATGTGTGTGTACTGTCTGTATGTGTGTGTACTGTCTGTATGTGTGTGTACTGTCTGTATGTGTGTGTACTGTCTGTATGTGTGTGTACTGTCTATGTGTGTACTGTCTGTATGTGTACTGTCTGTATGTGTGTGTACTGTCTGTATGTGTGTACTGTCTGTATGTACTGTCTGTATGTGTGTGTACTGTCTGTATGTGTGTGTACTGTCTGTATGTACTGTCTGTATGTGTGTGTACTGTCTGTATGTGTGTGTACTGTCTGTATGTGTGACTATCCTCACCTGTCTCCAGTCTTAGCAGCAGGGCCCAGACGGTGGTCAGGTATATACTAAAACATTATCTAGCTCCACTATATTCATTAAATAAATCACACAACAGTCTCATTAATAATCTGTTCAAACTGTATTATTGATCCATATATTCTAACCGTCTCTGTACATTACAAGGTGTTTAAAGAATACAACAGTAGTCACACTCCTTATTTGGGGTCAGTGTTAAATGGCACCCTATTCCCTATGTAGTGGGAATAGTTCCCATAGGTGCTGGTCAAAAGCAGTGCACTATATAGTGGGAATAGAGAGTGTCATTAAGGACATAGCCCCTTATTTTGACATGCCAGACAGCCAGCCCAGCTTGAATAGCGACGGAGGCGCCACCGGCTCCTCATCCTGATTGGCTAGCTGTCTGAACAGGTTGCCAGGGCGGGAGGTGTCGTCATGGGAGGGTTTAGAGGTGGGTGAGGCCTATAGGAGGGGAGAGAGAAATGGAGGAGAGGATTTAAACAACATATGGGGTGAATTACTTAACAGTCAGAACTTGGTGATGTTCATTAGGCACTATACAGAAGATAACATTTTAAACTGAAGTGAAATAGAGAGAGACTACCTGAACTGAGAGAGACTACCTGAACTGAGAGAGACTACCTGAACTGAGAGAAATAGAGAGAGACTACCTGAACTGAGAGAAATAGAGAGAGACTACCTGAACTGAGAGAAATAGGGAGAGACTACCTGAACTGAGAGAAATAGGGAGAGACTACCTGAACTGAGAGAAATAGAGAGAGACTACCTGAACTGAGAGAAATAGGGAGAGACTACCTGAACTGAGAGAAATAGAGAGAGACTACCTGAACTGAGAGAAATAGGGAGAGACTACCTGAACTGAGAGAAATAGAGAGAGACTACCTGAACTGAGAGACTACCTGAACTGAGAGAAATAGGGAGAGACTACCTGAACTGAGAGAAATAGGGAGAGACTACCTGAACTGAGAGAAATAGAGAGAGACTACCTGAACTGAGAGAAATAGAGAGAGACTACCTGAACTGAGAGAAATAGGGAGAGACTACCTGAACTGAGAGAAATAGGGAGAGACTACCTGAACTGAGAGAAATAGAGAGAGACTACCTGAACTGAGAGAAATAGGGAGAGACTACCTGAACTGAGAGAAATAGGGAGAGACTACCTGAACTGAGAGAAATAGGGAGAGACTACCTGAACTGAGAGAAATAGGGAGAGACTACCTGAACTGAGAGAAATAGGGAGAGACTACCTGAACTGAGAGAAATAGGGAGAGACTACCTGAACTGAGAGAAATAGAGAGAGACTACCTGAACTGAGAGAAATAGAGAGAGACTACCTGAACTGAGAGAAATAGGGAGAGACTACCTGAACTGAGAGAAATAGGGAGAGACTACCTGAACTGAGAGAAATAGGGAGAGACTACCTGAACTGAGAGAAATAGAGAGAGACTACCTGAACTGAGAGAAATAGAGAGAGACTACCTGAACTGAGAGAAATAGAGAGAGACTACCTGAACTGAGAGACTACCTGAACTGAGAGAAATAGAGAGAGACTACCTGAACTGAGGGAAATAGAGAGAGACTACCTGAACTGAGAGAAATAGAGAGAGACTACCTGAACTGAGAGAGACTACCTGAACTGAGAGAGACTACCTGAACTGAGAGAAATAGAGAGAGACTACCTGAACTGAGAGAAATAGAGAGAGACTACCTGAACTGAGAGAAATAGGGAGAGACTACCTGAACTGAGAGAGACTACCTGAACTGAGAGAAATAGAGAGAGACTACCTGAACTGAGAGAAATAGAGAGAGACTACCTGAACTGAGAGAAATAGGGAGAGACTACCTGAACTGAGAGAGACTACCTGAACTGAGAGAAATAGAGAGAGACTACCTGAACTGAGAGAAATAGAGAGACTACCTGAACTGAGAGAAATAGAGAGAGACTACCTGAACTGAGAGAAATAGGGAGAGACTACCTGAACTGAGAGAAATAGGGAGAGACTACCTGAACTGAGAGAGACTACCTGAACTGAGAGAAATAGAGAGAGACTACCTGAACTGAGAGAAATAGAGAGAGACTACCTGAACTGAGAGAAATAGGGAGAGACTACCTGAACTGAGAGAAATAGGGAGAGACTACCTGAACTGAGAGAAAGAGAGAGAGACTACCTGAACTGAGAGAAATAGGGAGAGACTACCTGAACTGAGAGAGACTACCTGAACTGAGAGAAATAGAGAGAGACTACCTGAACTGAGAGAAATAGAGAGAGACTACCTGAACTGAGAGAAATAGAGAGAGACTACCTGAACTGAGAGAAATAGGGAGAGACTACCTGAACTGAGAGAGACTACCTGAACTGAGAGAAATAGAGAGAGACTACCTGAACTGAGAGAAATAGAGAGAGACTACCTGAACTGAGAGAAATAGAGAGAGACTACCTGAACTGAGAGAAATAGGGAGAGACTACCTGAACTGAGAGAAATAGGGAGAGACTACCTGAACTGAGAGAAATAGGGAGAGACTACCTGAACTGAGAGAAATAGGGAGAGACTACCTGAACTGAGGGAAATAGAGAGAGACTACCTGAACTGAGAGAAATAGAGAGAGACTACCTGAACTGAGAGAAATAGAGAGAGACTACCTGAACTGAGAGAAATAGAGAGAGACTACCTGAACTGAGAGAAATAGAGAGAGACTACCTGAACTGAGAGAAATAGGGAGAGACTACCTGAACTGAGAGAAATAGAGAGAGACTACCTGAACTGAGAGACTACCTGAACTGAGAGAAATAGAGAGAGACTACCTGAACTGAGAGAAATAGAGAGAGACTACCTGAACTGAGAGAAATAGAGAGAGACTACCTGAACTGAGAGAAATAGAGAGAGACTACCTGAACTGAGAGAAATAGAGAGAGACTACCTGAACTGAGAGAAATAGAGAGAGACTACCTGAACTGAGAGAAATAGGGAGAGACTACCTGAACTGAGAGAAATAGGGAGAGACTACCTGAACTGAGAGAAATAGAGAGAGACTACCTGAACTGAGAGAAATAGGGAGAGACTACCTGAACTGAGAGAAATAGAGAGAGACTACCTGAACTGAGAGACTACCTGAACTGAGAGAAATAGAGAGAGACTACCTGAACTGAGAGAAATAGGGAGAGACTACCTGAACTGAGAGAAATAGAGAGAGACTACCTGAACTGAGAGAAATAGAGAGAGACTACCTGAACTGAGAGAAAGAGAGAGACTACCTGAACTGAGAGAAATAGGGAGAGACTACCTGAACTGAGAGAAATAGGGAGAGACTACCTGAACTGAGAGAAATAGGGAGAGACTACCTGAACTGAGAGAAATAGAGAGAGACTACCTGAACTGAGAGAAATAGGGAGAGACTACCTGAACTGAGAGAAATAGAGAGAGACTACCTGAACTGAGAGAAAGAGAGAGACTACCTGAACTGAGAGAAAGAGAGAGACTACCTGAACTGAGAGAAATAGGGAGAGACTACCTGAACTGAGAGAAATAGAGAGAGACTACCTGAACTGAGAGAAATAGGGAGACTACCTGAACTGAGAGAAAGAGAGAGAGACTACCTGAACTGAGAGAAAGAGAGAGAGACTACCTGAACTGAGAGAAAGAGAGAGAGACTACCTGAACTAATGTTTTCCATTCTGTGCGTGACATGAACAGGACCCTGGCTTCATGTCCTTGTCTCCTCCCTAATAGCAAGGAAGCTGGTCGGCTTCCTTTGTTTTGTTTATTCAGATCAGTGCAGATGAAGGCGAGGAGACAATGAGAGGAAGCCACGTCAGAGTATTGAGATGCACCCCCATGGAAAATTGATGTGAAAACACTCGCTGTTTGTCTGGTCACAGATATGGTTTGGAATGGTGTGAGGCAGGGTGGAGGTCAATTCCACCTCAATACAAAATCAGTTGAGGAGAATCAAAAAATCCTCTTAGATAAAAATAGGAACATTGCCAATTCATGAATGGAATATGAAATTGACTGCAGATCCCGGCAGACAGCATGAAACCAGGTTAGCCGTCAGCAAAACCCACAGGGCTCAAAAACAGCATACTATACAGGGAATAGGATGGCATTGAGGACGCAGCTCACATGTTCTTGTTAGTTAGCGATCTGAGGCAACATCAAATCAAACCGAAACCACGTTAAAAACCATACGCAGGAGAAATAGAAGTTAGCTTAGTACACTGCAAACCCTCCACTGCAAAAACACTTAAGGGCACGTAAAATATAACTTACTAAAGATAGATAACTAAACACACTAAACACACACACACTAAAGAGATACCACCACACACACACACACTAAAGATACCACACACACACACACTAAAGATACCACCACACACACACTAAAGATACCACCACACACACACTAAAGACATACCACCACACACACACTAAAGACACCACCACACACACACTAAAGATACCACCACACACACACTAAAGACATACCACCACACACACACTAAAGACATACCACCACACACACACACACTAAAGATACCACCACACACACACTAAAGACATACCACCACACACACACTAAAGATACCACCACACACACACTAAAGATACCACCACACACACACTAAAGACATACCACCACACACACACTAAAGACATACCACCACACACACACACACTAAAGATACCACCACACACACACACACTAAAGATACCACCACACACACACTAAAGATACCACCACACACACACTAAAGACACCACCACACACACACACACTAAAGATACCACCACACACACACACACTAAAGACATACCACCACACACACACTAAAGATACCACCACACACACACTAAAGACATACCACCACACACACACTAAAGACATACCACCACACACACACACACTAAAGATACCACCACACACACACACACTAAAGATACCACCACACACACACTAAAGATACCACCACACACACACTAAAGATACCACCACACACACACTAAAGATACCACCACACACACACTAAAGATACCACCACACACACACTAAAGATACCACCACACACACACTAAAGATACCACCACACACACACTAAAGATACCACCACACACACACTAAAGATACCACCACACACACACTAAAGATACCACCACACACACACACACACACACACACACACACACACACACACACACACACACCACACACACACACAATGACCTGTTGCTGCTGTCCTGGGTCTGTTGCCCTCAAAACAGCTGGAAATGCAGACATAAAACATCATGATACATATCGTAGGAAATCAACAGAAATGGCCGTGGCTAAAAAACACCATTCTACTGAAACTTGAGGTGAGGTTGAAATTCATACAGGCAGGCTAATATGAAAACCTCAGCTATACATTCAACCTCAGACCCCGTCCTCCCCCAACACCCCCCACACCCCCAACAACCCCCTGTCCTCCCCCAACACCCCCCATCCTCCCCCAACACCCCCCATCCTCCCCCAACACCCCCCACACCCCCCGTCCTCCCCCCACACCCCCCCATCCTCCCCCAACACCCCCCGTCCTCCCCCCACACCCCCCCATCCTCCCCCCCGTCCTCCCCCTCCTCAACACCCCCCATCACCCCCCCATCCTCCCCCATCCTCCCCCATCCTCCCCCCTCCTCCCCCACACCCCGTCCGTCCGTCAGTCCGTGTGACTCACCAGTGGGCGTGTGATGTCAGTTCCCTGTGTGGAGGACTTGGTTTTACGGGTGTTGGTCATGCTCAGAGGTAACAGCCCAAACCTGGAGAACAGAGACAGGACACTGGGTTAAAATACTTCTGGACCTGTAGCCTATTCTAACCTGGAGAACAGAGACAGGGCACTGGGTTAAAATACTTCTGGACCTGTAGCCTATTCTAACCTGGAGAACAGAGACAGGATTCTAACCTGGAGAACAGAGACAGGGCACTGGGTTAAAATACTTCTGGACCTGTAGCCTATTCTAACCTGGAGAACAGAGACAGGGCACTGGGTTAAAATACTTCTGGACCTGTAGCCTATTCTAACCTGGAGAACAGAGACAGGGCACTGGGTTAAAATACTTCTGGACCTGTAGCCTATTCTAACCTGGAGAACAGAGACAGGGCACTGGGTTAAAATACTTCTGGACCTGTAGCCTATTCTAACCTGGAGAACAGAGACAGGGCACTGGGTTAAAATACTTCTGGACCTGTAGCCTATTCTAACCTGGAGAACAGAGACAGGGCACTGGGTTAAAATACTTCTGGACCTGTAGCCTATTCTAACCTGGAGAACAGAGACAGGGCACTGGGTTAAAATACTTCTGGACCTGTAGCCTATTCTAACCTGGAGAACAGAGACAGGGCACTGGGTTAAAATACTTCTGGACCTGTAGCCTATTCTAACCTGGAGAACAGAGACAGGGCACTGGGTTAAAATACTTCTGGACCTGTAGCCTATTCTAACCTGGAGAACAGAGCCAGGGAACTGGGTTAAAATACTTCTGGACCTGTAGCCTATAGACAGGGTACTGGGCTAAAACACTTCTGGACCTGTAGCCTATTCATAAGGCATCTCAGTGTAGAAGTGCTGGTCTAGGATCAGGTCCACCTGTCCATGTAATCTAAAAGGACCAGTATTCAGTCATAGAGCTGGTCTAGGATCAGGTCCCCCTGTCCATGTAATGTAAAAGGACCAGTATTCAGTCATAGAGCTGGTCTAGGATCAGGTCCCCCCTGTCCATGTAATGTAAAAGGACCAGTATTCAGTCATAGAGCTGGTCTAGGATCAGGTCCCCCCTGTCCATGTAATCTAAAAGGACCAGTATTCAGTCATAGAGCTGGTCTAGGATCAGGTCCCCCCTGTCTATGTAATCTAAAAGGACCAGTATTCAGTCATAGAGCTGGTCTAGGATCAGGTCCACCTGTCCATGTAATCTAAAAGGACCAGTATTCAGTCAGAGCTGGTCTAGGATCAGGTCCCCCCTGTCCATGTAATGTAAAATCTAAAAGGACCAGTATTCAGAGTCATAGACTAGGAGTGCTAGTCTAGGATCAGGTCCCACCTGTCCAGTGATCCAATATCAGAACTCCTATTCAGAGAGACTTTTTAATGAATATGGGTCCTGGTGTGTGTGTGGGTGTGTGTGTGTGGGTGCGTGTTGTCACCTGATCTGGGTGCTGGCCAGTGGCAGGATGTTGTAGGGTTCCTGAGAGCCCACGCTGTTACCACGGGAAACAAACTGCTTCTCTGTCCCCGTCAACAACCCCAACAACACCTGGAACAACACAACATTAACACAGTGTTTGGAATGGGGACATTTAAAGTGAATTAAGTCATTAACACAAGGCTTTGCATATCGCTATATTTCCCCTGTGTGTAACACACAACTTCCAGTGTTGTGGTTGTACAGGATGTGAGTTGATGGTCACTAGACTTCATGTCTTCCAGTGTTGTGGTAGTTCAGGATGTGAGTTGATGGTCACCAGACTCCATGTCTTCCAGTGTTGTGGTAGTTCAGGATGTGAGTTGATGGTCACTAGACTCCATGTCTTCCAGTGTTGTGGTAGTTCAGGATGTGAGTTGATGGTCACTAGACTTCATGTCTTCCAGTGTTGTGGTTGTACAGGATGTGAGTTGATGGTCACTAGACTTCATGTCTTCCAGTGTTGTGGTTGTACAGGATGTGAGTTGATGGTCACTAGACTCCATGTCTTCCAGTGTTGTGGTTGTACAGGATGTGTGTTGATGGTCACTAGACTCCATGTCTTCCAGTGTTGTGGTTGTACAGGATGTGAGTTGATGGTCACTAGACTCCATGTCTTCCAGTGTTGTGGTAGTTCAGGATGTGAGTTGATGGTCACTAGACTCCATGTCTTCCAGTGTTGTGGTTGTACAGGATGTGAGTTGATGGTCACTAGACTCCATGTCTTCCAGTGTTGTGGTAGTTCAGGATGTGAGTTGATGGTCACCAGACTTCATGCTGTATGTTATGGATTGTTGTCATATCTGATGCTAGTGACTTGACGTCAGACTGGAGGATTGTTATTGTATTCTGTAACACTGTGATCTGTAGCAGCTGACAAAGCTGTTCAGACATGCTACAAGCCTCTCAGCTGGTGTTTCCAGAACATTTGGTGCTGGTGTCATGATATAAGAGCCTTCTCAGAGAAGGCCAAGTTGGACATTTTCTCTGTTACTATCAACCATTTCTCTCTTTCTTTTGTTGACCTGGAACTTCCCTTTAACAATGTTATTACAACATTATCACAATGATAGCACAACAATGTTAACACAACCAAAACACCACAATCGAACAATATAACACATCACAACGTTAACACAACATCTGAATCCCCAACAGCACCTCAGAGAGCTACAAATTGTGACCAAAGTTACCGAACGATCAATACACAGTGGATAACCCAGGATAACCCTACTGTACACTGACTATCATGATTTATTTTAGTCTCCAATCACGTTAGAGTGTCAGGGGGTGGGGCCATTCGTACCGAACTCCTCTGTGATAGGCGGTTGAGGTTGCTGTTGAATGGCGGCATGAACACATCCAGGTCAAAGGGGTCAATGTAGCTCTCCAGCGAATCACACACCTGCTGGACCCTGTAACATACAGAGAAACCAGGATGTTACTGAACCCTGTAACATACAGAGAAACCAGGATGTTACTGGACCCTGTAACATACAGAGAGACCAGGGGGTTACTGAACCCTGTAACATACAGAGAAACCAAGGGGTTACTGAACCCTGTAATATACAGAGAGACCAGGATGTTACTGTAACATACAGAGAGACCAGGATGTTACTGTAACATACAGAGAGACTAGGGGGTTACTGTAACATACAGATAGACCAGGGGGTTACTGAACCCTGTAACATACAGAGACCAGGGGGTTACTGTAACATACAGAGAGACCAGGATGTTACTGTAACATACAGAGAGACCAGGGAGTTACTGTAACATACAGAGAGACTAGGGGGTTACTGTAACATACAGAGAGACCAGGGGGTTACTGAACCCTGTAACATACAGAGACCAGGGGGTTACTGGACCCTGTAACATACAGAGAGACCAGGATGTTACTGTAACATACAGAGAGACCAGGGGGTTACTGGACCCTGTAACATACAGAGACCAGGGGGTTACTGTAACATACAGAGAGACCAGGATGTTACTGTAACATACAGAGAGACCAGGGGGTTACTGGACCCTGTAACATACAGGGAGACCAGGGGGTTACTGGACCCTGTAACATACAGAGAGACCAGGGGGTTACTGGACCCTGTAACATACAGAGAGACCAGGGGGTTACTGGACCCTGTA
>NC_138296.1:4742500-4762500 GCF_965601325.2 Salmo salar | reverse complement strand
TGCGCTGTGTGTGTGTGTGTTACCTTGTCCTGCGCTGTGTGTGTGTGTGTGTTACCTTGTCCTGCGCTGTGTGTGTGTGTGTGTGTGTGTGTGTGTGTTACCTTGTCCTGCGCTGTGTGTGTGTGTGTGTGTTACCTTGTCCTGCGCTGTGTGTGTGTGTGTTACCTTGTCCTGCGCTGTGTGTGTGTGTGTTACCTTGTCCTGCGCTGTGTGTGTGTGTGTGTGTTACCTTGTCCTGCGCTGTGTGTGTGTGTGTGTGTGACCTTGTCCTGCGCTGTGTGTGTGTGTGTGTTTACCTTGTCCTGCGCTGTGTGTGTGTGTGTGTGTTACCTTGTCCTGCGCTGTGTGTGTGTGTGTGTGTTACCTTGTCCTGCGCTGTGTGTGTGTGTGTGTGTGTGTGTGTTACCTTGTCCTGCGCTGTGTGTGTGTGTGTTACCTTGTCCTGCGCTGTGTGTGTGTTACCTTGTCCTGCGCTGTGTGTGTGTTACCTTGTCCTGCGCTGTGTGTGTGTGTGTGTATTACCTTGTCCTGCGCTGTGTGTGTGTGTGTGTATTACCTTGTCCTGCGCTGTGTGTGTGTGTGTGTGTTACCTTGTCCTGCGCTGTGTGTGTGTGTGTTACCTTGTCCTGCACTGTGTGTGTGTGTGTGTGTTACCTTGTCCTGCGCTGTGTGTGTGTGTGTTACCTTGTCCTGCGCTGTGTGTGTGTGTGTTACCTTGTCCTGCGCTGTGTGTGTGTGTGTGTGTGTGTGTTACCTTGTCCTGCGCTGTGTGTGTGTGTGTGTGTGTGTGTTACCTTGTCCTGCGCTGTGTGGTGTTACCATGTCCTGCGCTGTGTGTGTGTGTGTGTTACCTTGTCCTGCGCTGTGTGTGTGTGTGTGTTACCTGTCCTGTGTGTGTGTGTGTGTGTGTTACCTTGTCCTGCGCTGTGTGTGTGTGTGTTGTCTGTGTGTGTGTTACCTTGTCCTGCGCTGTGTGTGTGTGTGTTACCTTGTCCTGCGCTGTGTGTGTGTTGTGTGTGTTACCTTGTCCTGCGCTGTGTGTGTGTGTGTGTTACCTTGTGCTGGTGTGTGTGTGTGTGTTACCTTGTCCTGCGCTGTGTGTGTGTGTGTTACCTTGTCCTGCGCTGTGTGTGTGTGTGTTACCTTGTCCTGCGCTGTGTGTGTGTGTGTTACCTTGTCCTGCGCTGTGTGTGTGTGTGTGTGTGTGTTACCTTGTCCTGCGCTGTGTGTGTGTGTGTGTGTTACCATGTCCTGCGCTGTGTGTGTGTGTGTTACCTTGTCCTGCGCTGTGTGTGTGTGTGTTACCTTGTCCTGCGCTGTGTGTGTGTGTGTGTTACCTTGTCCTGCGCTGTGTGTGTGTGTGTGTGTTACCTTGTCCTGCGCTGTGTGTGTGTGTGTGTGTTACCTTGTCCTGCGCTGTGTGTGTGTGTGTTACCTTGTCCTGCGCTGTGTGTGTGTGTGTTACCTTGTCCTGCGCTGTGTGTGTGTGTGTGTTACCTTGTCCTGCGCTGTGTGTGTGTGTGTTACCATGTCCTGCGCTGTGTGTGTGAGTGTTACCTTGTCCTGCGCTGTGTGTGTGAGTGTTACCTTGTCCTGCGCTGTGTGTGTGTGTGTGTTACCTTGTCCTGCGCTGTGTGTGTGTGTGTGTGTTACCTTGTCCTGCGCTGTGTGTGTGTGTGTTACCTTGTCCTGCGCTGTGTGTGTGTGTGTGTTTACCTTGTCCTGCGCTGTGTGTGTGTGTGTGTGACCTTGTCCTGCGCTGTGTGTGTGTGTGTTCTTGTCGCGTGTGTGTGTGTGTGTTACCTTGTCCTGCGCTGTGTGTGTGTGTGTTACCTTGTCCTGCGCTGTGTGTGTGTGTGTTACCTTGTCCTGCGCTGTGTGTGTGTGTGTTACCTGTCCTGCGCTGTGTGTGTGTGTGTTACCTGTCCTGCCTGTGTGTGTGTGTGTTGTGTCCTGCGCTGTGTGTGTGTGTGTGTGTACCATGTCCTGCGCTGTGTGTGTGTGTGTGTTACCTTGTCCTGCGCTGTGTGTGTGTGTGTGTTACCTTGTCCTGCGCTGTGTGTGTGTGTGTGTGTTACCTTGTCCTGCGCTGTGTGTGTGTGTGTTACCTTGTCCTGCGCTGTGTGTGTGTGTTGTTACCTTGTCCTGCGCTGTGTGTGTGTGTGTGTGTTACCTTGTCCTGCGCTGTGTGTGTGTGTGTGTTACCTTGTCCTGCGCTGTGTGTGTGTGTGTGTTACCTTGTCCTGCGCTGTGTGTGTGTGTGTGTGTTACCTTGTCCTGCGCTGTGTGTGTGTGTTACCTTGTCCTGCGCTGTGTGTGTGTGTGTTACCTTGTCCTGCGCTGTGTGTGTGTGTGTGTGTTACCTTGTCCTGCGCTGTGTGTGTGTGTGTGTGTGTGTGTGTGTTACCTTGTCCTGCGCTGTGTGTGTGTGTGTTACCTTGTCCTGCGCTGTGTGTGTGTGTGTTACCTTGTCCTGCGCTGTGTGTGTGTGTGTGTTACCTTGTCCTGCGCTGTGTGTGTGTGTGTGTGTGTTACCTTGTCCTGCGCTGTGTGTGTGTGTGTGTGTTACCATGTCCTGCGCTGTGTGTGTGTGTGTTACCTTGTCCTGCGCTGTGTGTGTGTGTGTGTGTGTGTGTTACCTTGTCCTGCGCTGTGTGTGTGTGTGTGTTACCTTGTCCTGCGCTGTGTGTGTGTGTGTGTGTGTGTGTGTGTTACCTTGTCCTGCGCTGTGTGTGTGTGTTACCTTGTCCTGCGCTGTGTGTGTGTGTTACCTTGTCCTGCGCTGTGTGTGTGTGTGTTACCTTGTCCTGCGCTGTGTGTGTGTGTGTGTTACCTTGTCCTGCGCTGTGTGTGTGTGTGTGTGTTGCCTTGTACCTTGTCCTGCGCTGTGTGTGTGTGTGTTACCTTGTCCTGCGCTGTGTGTGTGTGTGTGTGTTACCTTGTCCTGCGCTGTGTGTGTGTGTGTTACCTTGTCCTGCGCTGTGTGTGTGTGTGTTACCTTGTCCTGCGCTGTGTGTGTGTGTGTGTGTGTTACCTTGTCCTGCGCTGTGTGTGTGTGTGTGTGTTACCTTGTCCTGCGCTGTGTGTGTGTGTGTGTGTTACCTTGTCCTGCGCTGTGTGTGTGTGTGTTACCTTGTCCTGCGCTGTGTGTGTGTGTGTGTTACCTTGTCCTGCGCTGTGTGTGTGTGTGTGTGTGTGTGTGTGTTACCTTGTCCTGCGCTGTGTGTGTGTGTGTGTGTTACCTTGTCCTGCGCTGTGTGTGTGTGTGTTACCTTGTCCTGCGCTGTGTGTGTGTGTGTTACCTTGTCCTGCGCTGTGTGTGTGTGTGTGTTACCTTGTCCTGCGCTGTGTGTGTGTGTGTGTGTGTTACCTTGTCCTGCGCTGTGTGTGTGTGTGTGTGTTACCTTGTCCTGCGCTGTGTGTGTGTGTGTGTGTTACCTTGTCCTGCGCTGTGTGTGTGTGTGTGTGTTACCTTGTCCTGCGCTGTGTGTGTGTGTGTGTGTTACCTTGTCCTGCGCTGTGTGTGTGTGTGTGTGTGTGTGTGTGTTACCTTGTCCTGCGCTGTGTGTGTGTGTGTTACCTTGTCCTGCGCTGTGTGTGTGTGTGTTACCTTGTCCTGCGCTGTGTGTGTGTTACCTTGTCCTGCGCTTGTGTGTGCTGTGTGTGTGTGTGTGTGTTACCTTGTCCTGCGCTGTGTGTGTGTGTGTGTGTTACCTTGTCCTGCGCTGTGTGTGTGTGTGTTACCTTGTCCTGCGCTGTGTGTGTGTGTGTGTGTGTGTTACCTTGTCCTGCGCTGTGTGTGTGTGTGTGTTACCTTGTCCTGCGCTGTGTGTGTGTGTGTGTACCTTGTGCCTGTACCTTGTCCTGCGCTGTGTGTGTGTGTTACCTTGTCCTGCGCTGTGTGTGTGTGTGTGTACCTTGTCCTGCGCTGTGTGTGTGTGTGTGTGTGTTACCTTGTCCTGCGCTGTGTGTGTGTGTGTGTGTGTTACCTTGTCCTGCGCTGTGTGTGTGTGTGTTACCATGTCCTGCGCTGTGTGTGTGTGTGTTACCTTGTCCTGCGCTGTGTGTGTGTGTGTTACCTTGTCCTGCGCTGTGTGTGTGTGTGTGTGTGTTACCTTGTCCTGCGCTGTGTGTGTGTGTGTGTTACCTTGTCCTGCGCTGTGTGTGTGTGTGTTACCTTGTCCTGCGCTGTGTGTGTGTGTGTGTTACCTTGTCCTGCGCTGTGTGTGTGTGTGTGTTACCTTGTCCTGCGCTGTGTGTGTGTGTGTGTGTGTTACCTTGTCCTGCGCTGTGTGTGTGTGTTACCTTGTCCTGCGCTGTGTGTGTGTGTGTGTGTGTGTGTTACCTTGTCCTGCGCTGTGTGTGTGTGTGTGTGTTACCTTGTCCTGCGCTGTGTGTGTGTGTGTTACCTTGTCCTGCGCTGTGTGTGTGTGTGTGTGTTACCTTGTCCTGCGCTGTGTGTGTGTGTGTGTGTTACCTTGTCCTGCGCTGTGTGTGTGTGTGTTACCTTGTCCTGCGCTGTGTGTGTGTGTGTTACCTTGTCCTGCGCTGTGTGTGTGTGTGTTACCTTGTCCTGCGCTGTGTGTGTGTGTGTTACCTTGTCCTGCGCTGTGTGTGTGTTACCTTGTCCTGCGCTGTGTGTGTGTGTGTGTTACCTTGTCCTGCGCTGTGTGTGTGTGTGTGTGTTACCTTGTCCTGCGCTGGTGTGTGTGTGTGTGTTACCTTGTCCTGCGCTGTGTGTGTGTGTGTTACCTTGTCCTGCGCTGTGTGTGTGTGTGTGTTACCTTGTCCTGCGCTGTGTGTGTGTGTGTGTGTTACCTTGTCCTGCGCTGTGTGTGTGTGTGTGTGTGTTACCTTGTCCTGCGCTGTGTGTGTGTGTGTGTGCGCTGTGTGTGTGTGTGTGTGTTACCTTGTCCTGCGCTGTGTGTGTGTGTGTTACCTTGTCCTGCGCTGTGTGTGTGTGTGTTACCTTGTCCTGCGCTGTGTGTGTGTGTTGTGTGTGTGTGTTACCTTGTCCTGCGCTGTGTGTGTGTGTGTGTGTTACCTTGTCCTGCGCTGTGTGTGTGTGTGTGTGTTACCTTGTCCTGCGCTGTGTGTGTGTGTGTGTGTACCTTGTCCTGCGCTGTGTGTGTGTGTGTGTGTTACCTTGTCCTGCGCTGTGTGTGTGTGTGTGTATTACCTTGTCCTGCGCTGTGTGTGTGTGTGTGTTTACCTTGTCCTGCGCTGTGTGTGTGTGTGTTACCTTGTCCTGCACTGTGTGTGTGTGTGTTACCTTGTCCTGCGCTGTGTGTGTGTGTGTTACCTTGTCCTGCGCTGTGTGTGTGTGTGTTACCTTGTCCTGCGCTGTGTGTGTGTGTGTGTGTGTGTGTGTTACCTTGTCCTGCGCTGTGTGTGTGTGTGTGTGTGTTACCTTGTCCTGCGCTGTGTGTGTGTGTGTGTTACCTTGTCCTGCGCTGTGTGTGTGTGGTGTGTTACCTTGTCCTGCGCTGTGTGTGTGTGTGTGTGTGTGTGTGTGTGTGTGTGTGTGTGTGTGTGTGTGTGTTACCTTGTCCTGCGCTGTGTGTGTGTGTGTTACCTTGTCCTGCGCTGTGTGTGTGTGTGTTACCTTGTCCTGCGCTGTGTGTGTGTGTGTTACCTTGTCCTGCGCTGTGGTGTGTGTGTGTGTGTGTGTTACCTTGTCCTGCGCTGTGTGTGTGTGGTGTGTGTTACCATGTCCTGCGCTGTGTGTGTGTGTGTGTTACCTTGTCCTGCGCTGTGTGTGTGTGTGTTACCTTGTCCTGCGCTGTGTGTGTGTGTGTGTGTTACCTTGTCCTGCGCTGTGTGTGTGTGTGTGTTACCTTGTCCTGCGCTGTGTGTGTGTGTGTGTGTTACCTTGTCCTGCGCTGTGTGTGTGTGTGTGTGTGTTACCTTGTCCTGCGCTGTGTGTGTGTGTGTGTGTGTGTGTTACCTTGTCCTGCGCTGTGTGTGTGTGTGTGTTACCTTGTCCTGCGCTGGTGTGTGTGTGTGTGTGTTACCTTGTCCTGCGCTGTGTGTGTGTGTGTGTGTTACCTTGTCCTGCGCTGTGTGTGTGTGTGTGTTACCTTGTCCTGCGCTGTGTGTGTGTGTGTTACCTTGTCCTGCGCTGTGTGTGTGTGTGTGTGTTACCTTGTCCTGCGCTGTGTGTGTGTGTGTGTGTGTTACCTTGTCCTGCGCTGTGTGTGTGTGTGTGTGTTACCTTGTCCTGCGCTGTGTGTGTGTGTGTGTGTTACCTTGTCCTGCGCTGTGTGTGTGTGTGTGTGTGTTACCTTGTCCTGCGCTGTGTGTGTGTGTGTTACCTTGTCCTGCGCTGTGTGTGTGTTACCTTGTCCTGCGTGTGTGTGTGTGTGTTACCTTGTCCTGCGCTGTGTGTGTGTGTGTGTGTTACCTTGTCCTGCGCTGTGTGTGTGTGTGTGTTACCTTGTCCTGCGCTGTGTGTGTGTGTGTGTGTTACCTTGTCCTGCGCTGTGTGTGTGTGTGTTTACCTTGTCCTGCGTGTGTGTGTGTGTGTTACCTTGTCCTGCCTGTGTGTGTGTGTGTTACCTTGTCCTGCGCTGTGTGTGTGTGTGTTACCTTGTCCTGCGCTGTGTGTGTGTGTGTTACCTTGTCCTGCGCTGTGTGTGTGTGTGTGTTACCTTGTCCTGCGCTGTGTGTGTTTGTCCTGCCTGGTGTGTGTGTGTGTTACCTTGTCCTGCGCTGTGTGTGTGTGTGTGTTACCTTGTCCTGCGCTGTGTGTGTGTGTGTGTGTGTGTTACCTTGTCCTGCGCTGTGTGTGTGTGTGTTACCTTGTCCTGCGCTGTGTGTGTGTGTGTTACCTTGTCCTGCGCTGTGTGTGTGTGTGTGTGTTACCTTGTCCTGCGCTGTGTGTGTGTGTGTGTGTGTGTTACCTTGTCCTGCGCTGTGTGTGTGTGTTACCTGTCCTGCGCTGTGTGTGTGTTACCTTGTCCTGCGCTGTGTGTGTGTGTGTTACCTTGTCCTGCGCTGTGTGTGTGTGTGTTACCTTGTCCTGCGCTGTGTGTGTGTGTGTGTTACCTTGTCCTGCGCTGTGTGTGTGTGTGTGTTACCTTGTCCTGCGCTGTGTGTGTGTGTGTGTTACCTTGTCCTGCGCTGTGTGTGTGTGTGTGTTACCTTGTCCTGCGCTGTGTGTGTGTGTGTGTTACCTTGTCCTGCGCTGTGTGTGTGTGTGTGTTACCTTGTCCTGCGCTGTGTGTGTGTGTGTGTTACCTTGTCCTGCGCTGTGTGTGTGTGTGTGTACCTTGTCCTGCGCTGTGTGTGTGAGTGTTACCTTGTCCTGCGCTGTGTGTGTGTGTGTGTTACCTTGTCCTGCGCTGTGTGTGTGTGTGTGTGTGTTACCTTGTCCTGCGCTGTGTGTGTGTGTGTGTTACCTTGTCCTGCGCTGTGTGTTTGTGTGTGTGATTACCTTGTCCTGCGCTGTGTGTGTGTGTGTGTGTGTGTTACCTTGTCCTGCGCTGTGTGTGTGTGTGTGTGATTACCTTGTCCTGCGCTGTGTGTGTGTGTGTTACCTTGTCCTGCACTGTGTGTGTGTGTGTGTGTGTTACCTTGTCCTGCGCTGTGTGTGTGTGTGTTACCTTGTCCTGCACTGTGTGTGTGTGTGTGTGTGTGTTACCTTGCCCTGCGCTGTGTGTGTGTGTGTGTGTTACCTTGTCCTGCGCTGTGTGTGTGTGTGTTACCTTGTCCTGCGCTGTGTGTGTGTGTGTGTGTGTGTGTGTGTTACCATGTCCTGCGCTTTGTGTGTGTGTGTGTTACCTTGTCCTGCGCTGTGTGTGTGTGTGTGTTACCTTGTCCTGCGCTGTGTGTGTGTGTGTGTGTGTTACCATGTCCTGCGCTGTGTGTGTGTGTGTGTTACCTTGTCCTGCGCTGTGTGTGTGTGTGTGTGTGTGTGTGTGTTACCTTGTCCTGCGCTGTGTGTGTGTGTGTGTGTGTTGTGTGGTGTGTGTGTGTGTGTGTGTGTGTGTGTGTGTGTGTGTGTTACCATGTCCTGCGCTGTGTGTGTGTGTGTTACCTTGTCCTGCGCTGTGTGTGTGTGTGTGTGTGTGTTACCATGTCCTGCACTGTGTGTGTGTGTGTGTGTGTTACCATGTCCTTCGCTGTGTGTGTGTGTGTTACCTTGTCCTGCGCTGTGTGTGTGTGTGTGTTACCTTGTCCTGTGCTGTGTGTGTGTGTGTGTGTGTGTTACCTTGTCCTGCGCTGTGTGTGTGTGTGTGTGTGTGTGTGTGTGTGTGTGTGTGTGTGTGTGTGTTACCTTGTCCTGCGCTGTGTGTGTGTGTGTGTGTGTGTGTTACCATGTCCTGCACTGTGTGTGTGTGTGTGTGTGTTACCATGTCCTTCGCTGTGTGTGTGTGTGTTACCTTGTCCTGCGCTGTGTGTGTGTGTGTGTTACCTTGTCCTGCGCTGTGTGTGTGTGTGTGTGTTACCTTGTCCTGTGCTGTGTGTGTGTTACCTTGTCCTGCGCTGTGTGTGTGTGTGTGTTACCTTGTCCTGCGCTGTGTGTGTGTGTGTGTGTGTTACCTTGTCCTGCGCTGTGTGTGTGTGTGTTACCTTGTCCTGCACTGTGGTGTGTGTGTGTGTGTGTGTGTGTGTTACCTTGTCCTGCGCTGTGTGTGTGTGTGTTACCTTGTCCTGCACTGTGTGTGTGTGTGTGTGTTACCTTGTCCTGCGCTGTGTGTGTGTGTTACCTTGTCCTGCGCTGTGTGTGTGTGTGTTACCTTGTCCTGCGCTGTGTGTGTGTGTGTGTTACCTTGTCCTGCGCTGTGTGTGTGTGTGTGTGTTACCTTGTCCTGCGCTGTGTGTGTGTGTGTGTGTGTTACCTTGTCCTGCGCTGTGTGTGTGTGTGTGTGTTACCTTGTCCTGCGCTGTGTGTGTGTGTGTGTGTGTGTGTTACGTTGTCCTGCGCTGTGTGTGTGTGTGTGTGTTACCTTGTCCTGCGCTGTGTGTGTGTGTGTATTACCTTGTCCTGCGCTGTGTGTGTGTGTGTGTGTTACCTTGTCCTGCGCTGTGTGTGTGTGTATTACCTTGTCCTGCACTGTGTGTGTGTGTATTACCTTGTCCTGCGCTGTGTGTGTGTGTGTTACCTTGTCCTGCGCTGTGTGTGTGTGTTACCTTGTCCTGCGCTGTGTGTGTGTGTGTGTTACCTTGTCCTGCACTGTGTGTGTGTGTGTGTGTGTTACCTTGTCCTGCGCTGTGTGTGTGTGTGTGTTACCTTGTCCTGCGCTGTGTGTGTGTGTGTTACCTTGTCCTGCGCTGTGTGTGTGTGTGTGTGTGTGTTACCTTGTCCTGCGCTGTGTGTGTGTGTGTGTGTTACCTTGTCCTGCGCTGTGTGTGTGTGTGTGTTACCTTGTCCTGCGCTGTGTGTGTGTGTGTGTTACCTTGTCCTGCGCTGTGTGTGTGTGTGTTACCTTGTCCTGCGCTGTGTGTGTGTGTGTGTGTTACCTTGTCCTGCGCTGTGTGTGTGTGTGTTACCTTGTCCTGCGCTGTGTGTGTGTGTGTTACCTTGTCCTGCGCTGTGTGTGTGTGTGTGTGTGTTACCTTGTCCTGCGCTGTGTGTGTGTGTGTGTGTGTTACCTTGTCCTGCGCTGTGTGTGTGTGTGTGTGTTACCTTGTCCTGCGCTGTGTGTGTGTGTGTGTGTGTTACCTTGTCCTGCGCTGTGTGTGTTGTGTGTGTGTGTGTTACCTTGTCCTGCGCTGTGTGTGTGTGTGTGTGTTACCTTGTCCTGCGCTGTGTGTGTGTGTGTGTATTACCTTGTCCTGCGCTGTGTGTGTGTGTGTGTGTTACCTTGTCCTGCGCTGTGTGTGTGTGTATTACCTTGTCCTGCACTGTGTGTGTGTGTATTACCTTGTCCTGCGCTGTGTGTGTGTGTGTTACCTTGTCCTGCGCTGTGTGTGTGTGTGTTACCTTGTCCTGCACTGTGTGTGTGTGTGTGTGTGTGTTACCTTGTCCTGCGCTGTGTGTGTGTGTGTGTTACCTTGTCCTGCGCTGTGTGTGTGTGTGTTACCTTGTCCTGCGCTGTGTGTGTGTGTGTGTTACCTTGTCCTGCGCTGTGTGTGTGTGTGTGTTACCTTGTCCTGCGCTGTGTGTGTGTGTGTGTGTTACCTTGTCCTGCGCTGTGTGTGTGTGTGTGTGTTACCTTGTCCTGCGCTGTGTGTGTGTGTGTGTGTGTGTTACCTTGTCCTGCGCTGTGTGTGTGTGTGTGTGTTACCTTGTCCTGCGCTGTGTGTGTGTGTGTATTACCTTGTCCTGCGCTGTGTGTGTGTGTGTGTGTTACCTTGTCCTGCGCTGTGTGTGTGTGTATTACCTTGTCCTGCACTGTGTGTGTGTGTATTACCTTGTCCTGCGCTGTGTGTGTGTGTGTTACCTTGTCCTGCGCTGTGTGTGTGTGTGTTACCTTGTCCTGCGCTGTGTGTGTGTTACCTTGTCCTGCGCTGTGTGTGTGTGTGTGTTACCTTGTCCTGCACTGTGTGTGTGTGTGTGTGTGTTACCTTGTCCTGCGCTGTGTGTGTGTGTGTGTTACCTTGTCCTGCGCTGTGTGTGTGTGTGTTACCTTGTCCTGCACTGTGTGTGTGTGTGTGTGTGTGTGTGTGTTACCTTGTCCTGCGCTGTGTGTGTGTGTGTGTGTTACCTTGTCCTGCGCTGTGTGTGTGTGTGTGTTACCTTGTCCTGCACTGTGTGTGTGTGTGTGTTACCTTGTCCTGCGCTGTGTGTGTGTGTGTTACCTTGTCCTGCACTGTGTGTGTGTGTGTGTGTGTTACCTTGTCCTGCGCTGTGTGTGTGTGTGTTACCTTGTCCTGCGCTGTGTGTGTGTGTGTTACCTTGTCCTGCACTGTGTGTGTGTGTGTGTGTGTGTGTTACCTTGTCCTGCGCTGTGTGTGTGTGTGTGTGTTACCTTGTCCTGCGCTGTGTGTGTGTGTGTGTATTACCTTGTCCTGCGCTGTGTGTGTGTGTGTGTGTTACCTTGTCCTGCGCTGTGTGTGTGTGTATTACCTTGTCCTGCACTGTGTGTGTGTGTATTACCTTGTCCTGCGCTGTGTGTGTGTGTGTTACCTTGTCCTGCGCTGTGTGTGTGTGTGTTACCTTGTCCTGCACTGTGTGTGTGTGTGTGTGTGTGTTACCTTGCCCTGCGCTGTGTGTGTGTGTGTGTTACCTTGTCCTGCGCTGTGTGTGTGTGTGTTACCTTGTCCTGCGCTGTGTGTGTGTGTGTGTTACCTTGTCCTGCGCTGTGTGTGTGTGTGTGTTACCTTGTCCTGCGCTGTGTGTGTGTGTGTGTGTGTTACCTTGTCCTGCGCTGTGTGTGTGTGTGTGTGTTACCTTGTCCTGCGCTGTGTGTGTGTGTGTGTGTGTGTGTTACCTTGTCCTGCGCTGTGTGTGTGTGTGTGTGTTACCTTGTCCTGCGCTGTGTGTGTGTGTGTGTTACCTTGTCCTGCGCTGTGTGTGTGTGTGTGTGTTACCTTGTCCTGCGCTGTGTGTGTGTGTGTGTGTTACCTTGTCCTGCGCTGTGTGTGTGTGTATTACCTTGTCCTGCACTGTGTGTGTGTGTATTACCTTGTCCTGCGCTGTGTGTGTGTGTGTTACCTTGTCCTGCGCTGTGTGTGTGTGTGTTACCTTGTCCTGCGCTGTGTGTGTGTTACCTTGTCCTGCGCTGTGTGTGTGTGTGTGTTACCTTGTCCTGCACTGTGTGTGTGTGTGTGTGTTACCTTGTCCTGCGCTGTGTGTGTGTGTGTGTTACCTTGTCCTGCGCTGTGTGTGTGTGTGTTACCTTGTCCTGCACTGTGTGTGTGTGTGTGTTGTGTGTGTGTGTGTGTGTGTTACCTTGTCCTGCGCTGTGTGTGTGTGTGTGTGTTACCTTGTCCTGCGCTGTGTGTGTGTGTGTGTTACCTTGTCCTGCACTGTGTGTGTGTGTGTGTTACCTTGTCCTGCGCTGTGTGTGTGTGTGTTACCTTGTCCTGCACTGTGTGTGTGTGTGTGTGTGTTACCTTGTCCTGCGCTGTGTGTGTGTGTGTTACCTTGTCCTGCGCTGTGTGTGTGTGTGTTACCTTGTCCTGCGCTGTGTGTGTGTGTGTGTGTGTGTTTGTGTTACCTTGTCCTGCGCTGTGTGTGTGTGTGTGTGTGTTACCTTGTCCTGCGCTGTGTGTGTGTGTGTGTGTTACCTTGTCCTGCGCTGTGTGTGTGTGTGTGTGTGTGTGTGTGTTACCTTGTCCTGCACTGTGTGTGTGTGTGTGTGTGTGTGTTACCTTGTCCTGCGCTGTGTGTGTGTGTGTGTGTTACCTTGTCCTGCGCTGTGTGTGTGTGTGTGTATTACCTTGTCCTGCGCTGTGTGTGTGTGTGTGTGTTACCTTGTCCTGCGCTGTGTGTGTGTGTATTACCTTGTCCTGCACTGTGTGTGTGTGTATTACCTTGTCCTGCGCTGTGTGTGTGTGTGTTACCTTGTCCTGCGCTGTGTGTGTGTGTGTTACCTTGTCCTGCACTGTGTGTGTGTGTGTGTGTGTTACCTTGCCCTGCGCTGTGTGTGTGTGTGTGTTACCTTGTCCTGCGCTGTGTGTGTGTGTGTTACCTTGTCCTGCGCTGTGTGTGTGTGTGTGTGTTACCATGTCCTGCGCTGTGTGTGTGTGTGTGTTACCTTGTCCTGCGCTGTGTGTGTGTGTGTGTGTTACCTTGTCCTGCGCTGTGTGTGTGTGTGTGTGTTGTGTGTGTGTGTGTGTGTGTGTGTGTGTGTTACCATGTCCTGCGCTGTGTGTGTGTGTGTTACCTTGTCCTGCGCTGTGTGTGTGTGTTACCATGTCCTGCACTGTGTGTGTGTGTGTGTGTGTGTGTTACCATGTCCTTCGCTGTGTGTGTGTGTTACCTTGTCCTGCGCTGTGTGTGTGTGTGTGTTACCTTGTCCTGTGCTGTGTGTGTGTGTGTTACCTTGTCCTGCACTGTGTGTGTGTGTGTGTTACCTTGTCCTGCGCTGTGTGTGTGTGTGTGTTACCTTGTCCTGCGCTGTGTGTGTGTTACCTTGTCCTGTGCTGTGTGTGTGTTACCTTGTCCTGCGCTGTGTGTGTGTGTGTGTGTGTGTTACCTTGTCCTGCGCTGTGTGTGTGTGTGTGTTACCTTGTCCTGCGCTGTGTGTGTGTGTGTTACCTTGTCCTGCGCTGTGTGTGTGTGTGTGTGTTACCTTGTCCTGCGCTGTGTGTGTGTGTGTGTGACCTTGTCCTGCGCTGTGTGTGTGTGTGTGTGTTACCATGTCCTGCGCTGTGTGTGTGTTACCTTGTCCTGCGCTGTGTGTGTGTGTTACCTTGTCCTGCGCTGTGTGTGTGTGTGTGTTACCATGTCCTGCGCTGTGTGTGTGTGTGTTACCTTGTCCTGCGCTGTGTGTGTGTGTGTTACCTTGTCCTGCGCCGTGTGTGTGTTACCTTGTCCTGCGCTGTGTGTGTGTTACCTTGTCCTGCGCTGTGTGTGTGTTACCTTGTCCTGCGCTGTGTGTGTGTGTGTGTGTTACCTTGTCCTGCGCTGTGTGTGTGTGTGTTACCATGTCCTGCGCTGTGTGTGTGTGTGTTACCATGTCCTGCGCTGTGTGTGTGTGTGTGTTACCTTGTCCTGCGCTGTGTGTGTGTGTGTTACCATGTCCTGCGCTGTGTGTGTGTGTGTTACCTTGTCCTGCGCTGTGTGTGTGTTACCTTGTCCTGCGCTGTGTGTGTGTGTGTGTGTGTTACCTTGTCCTGCGCTGTGTGTGTGTGTGTGTGTTACCATGTCCTGCGCTGTGTGTGTGTGTGTTACCTTGTCCTGCGCTGTGTGTGTGTTACCTTGTCCTGCGCTGTGTGTGTGTTACCTTGTCCTGCGCTGTGTGTGTGTGTGTGTGTTACCTTGTCCTGCGCTGTGTGTGTGTGTGTGTGTTACCTTGCCCTGCGCTGTGTGTGTGTGTGTGTGTTACCTTGTCCTGCGCTGTGTGTGTGTGTTACCTTGTCCTGCGCTGTGTGTGTGTGTGTTACCTTGTCCTGCGCTGTGTGTGTGTGTGTGTGTGTTACCTTGTCCTGCGCTGTGTGTGTGTGTGTGTGTTACCTTGTCCTGCACTGTGTGTGTGTGTGTGTGTTACCTTGTCCTGCGCTGTGTGTGTGTGTTACCTTGTCCTGCGCTGTGTGTGTGTGGTGTTACCTTGTCCTGCGCTGTGTGTGTGTGTGTGTGTTACCTTGTCCTGCGCTGTGTGTGTGTGTTACCTTGTCCTGCGCTGTGTGTGTGTGTGTATTACCTTGTCCTGCGCTGTGTGTGTGTGTGTTTACCTTGTCCTGCGCTGTGTGTGTGTGTGTTACCTTGTCCTGCCTGTGTGTGTGTGTGTTACCTTGTCCTGCGCTGTGTGTGTGTGTGTTACCTTGTCCTGCACTGTGTGTGTGTGTGTGTGTGTTACCTTGTCCTGCGCTGTGTGTGTGTGTGTGTGTTACCTTGTCCTGCTCTGTGTGTGTGTGTGTTACCATGTCCTGCGCTGTGTGTGTGTGTGTGTTACCTTGTCCTGCGCTGTGTGTGTGTGTGTGTGTGTGTTACCTTGTCCTGCGCTGTGTGTGTGTGTGTGTGTTACCATGTCCTGCGCTGTGTGTGTGTGTGTTACCTTGTCCTGCGCTGTGTGTGTGTGTGTGTGTGTGTTACCATGTCCTGCACTGTGTGTGTGTGTGTGTGGTGTGTGTGTGTTACCATGTCCTTCGCTGTGTGTGTGTGTGTTACCTTGTCCTGCGCTGTGTGTGTGTGTGTTACCTTGTCCTGTGCTGTGTGTGTGTGTGTGTGTTACCTTGTCCTGTGCTGTGTGTGTGTGTGTGTGTGTGTTACCTTGTCCTGCGCTGTGTGTGTGTGTTACCTTGTCCTGCGCTGTGTGTGTGTTACCTTGTCCTGTGCTGTGTGTGTGTGTGTTACCTTGTCCTGCGCTGTGTGTGTGTTACCTTGTCCTGCGCTGTGTGTGTGTGTGTGTTACCTTGTCCTGCGCTGTGTGTGTGTGTGTGTTACCTTGTCCTGCGCTGTGTGTGTGTGTGTGTTACCTTGTCCTGCGCTGTGTGTGTGTGTGTGTTACCTTGTCCTGCGCTGTGTGTGTGTGTGTTACCTTGTCCTGCGCTGTGTGTGTGTGTGTGTGTTACCTTGTCCTGCGCTGTGTGTGTGTGTGTGTTACCTTGTCCTGCGCTGTGTGTGTGTGTGTGTGTTACCTTGTCCTGCGCTGTGTGTGTGTGTGTGTGTGTGTTACCTTGTCCTGCGCTGTGTGTGTGTGTGTGTGTTACCTTGTCCTGCGCTGTGTGTGTGTGTGTGTGTTACCTTGTCCTGCGCTGTGTGTGTGTGTGTGTGTTACCTTGTCCTGCGCTGTGTGTGTGTGTGGACCTTGTCCTGCGCTGTGCGTGTGTGTTACCTTGTCCTGCGCTGTGTGTGTGTGTGTGTGTTACCTTGTCCTGCGCTGTGTGTGTGTGTGTGTGTTACCTTGTCCTGCGCTGTGTGTGTGTGTGTGTGTGTTACCTTGTCCTGCGCTGTGTGTGTGTGTGTGTGACCTTGTCCTGCGCTGTGCGTGTGTGTTACCTTGTCCTGCGCTGTGTGTGTGTGTGTGTGTTACCTTGTCCTGCGCTGTGTGTGTGTGTGTGTGTTACCTTGTCCTGCGCTGTGTGTGTGTGTGACCTTGTCCTGCGCTGTGTGTGTGTGTGTGTGTGTGACCTTGTCCTGCGCTGTGTGTGTGTGTTACCTTGTCCTGCGCTGTGTGTGTGTGTGTGTGTGTGTTACCTTGTCCTGCGCTGTGTGTGTGTGTGTGTGACCTTGTCCTGCGCTGTGTGTGTGTGTGTGTGTGTTACCTTGTCCTGCGCTGTGTGTGTGTGTGTGTGACCTTGTCCTGTGCTGTGTGTGTGTGTTACCTTGTCCTGCGCTGTGTGTGTGTGTGTGTGTTACCTTGTCCTGCGCTGTGTGTGTGTGTGTGTGACCTTGTCCTGTGCTGTGTGTGTGTGTTACCTTGTCCTGCGCTGTGTGTGTGTGTGTTACCTTGTCCTGCGCTGTGTGTGTGTGTGTGTTACCATGTCCTGCGCTGTGTGTGTGTGTGTTACCTTGTCCTGCGCTGTGTGTGTGTGTGTTACCTTGTCCTGCGCTGTGTGTGTGTGTGTTACCTTGTCCTGCGCTGTGTGTGTGTGTGTGTGTTACCTTGTCCTGCGCTGTGTGTGTGTGTGTGTGTTACCTTGTCCTGCGCTGTGTGTGTGTGTGTTACCTTGTCCTGCGCTGTGTGTGTGTGTGTGTTACCATGTCCTGCGCTGTGTGTGTGTTACCTTGTCCTGCGCTGTGTGTGTGTGTGTGTGTTACCTTGTCCTGCGCTGTGTGTGTGTGTTACCTTGTCCTGCGCTGTGTGTGTGTGTGTGTGTGTTACCTTGTCCTGCGGTGTGTGTGTGTGTGTGTGTGTGTGTGTGTGTGTGTGTGTGTGTGTGTGTGTGTGTTACCTTGTCCTGCGCTGTGTGTATGAGGTTCTGGTACTGGTGCAGCACCAGGTCCATGCAGCCTTGTTGTAACTCCTGTAGGGTGGGGCGGGGCACAGCATGACCCCCTACTCCATTCACCCCCACACACAGGTGGAACAGCAGAGACTGGACAAACCACGACGGCTATGGAGGGAGGGGGGAGAGGAGGGAGGGGGGGAGAGAGAGGGAGGAGAGAGGGAGGAGGGGGGAGCGAGAGAGGGAGGAGGGGGGTGAGAGAGGTTTGGAGGGGGGGAGGAAGGAGGGGGTGAGAGAGGGGGAGCGAGAGAGGGAGGAGGGGGGAGCAAGAGAGGGAGGAGGGGGGTGAGAGAGGTTTGGAGGGGGGGAGGAAGGAGGGGGTGAGAGAGGGGGAGGAGAGTGGGAGGAGGGGGGAGCGAGAGAGGGAGGAGGGGGGTGAGAGAGGTTTGGAGGGGGGGAGGAAGGAGGGGGTGAGAGAGGGGGAGGAGAGTGGGAGGAAGGGGGGAGTGAGAGGGGGAGGAGAGTGGGAGGAGGGGGGAGTGAGAGGGGGAGGAGAGAGGGAGGAAGGGGGGAGTGAGAGGGGGAGGAGAGTGGGAGGAGGGGGGAGCGAGAGAGGGAGGAGGGGGGGAGAGAGGGAGGAGGGGGGTGAGAGAGGGAGGAGGGGGTGAGAGAGGGAGGGGGGGGTTAGAGAAAGAGTAGCAACTCAGTGTTCATTTTCTATTTGAAAATCCTTTCTCCTGTCTGTGAGACACTACTGGTCATGTCCTGCTGGTCCTTTCTCCTGTCTGAGACACTACTGGTCATGTCCTGCTGGTCCTTTCTCCTGTCTGTGACACTACTGGTCATGTCCTGCTGGTCCTTTCTCCTGTCTGAGACACTACTGGTCATGTCCTGCTGGTCCTTTCTCCTGTCTGAGACACTACTGGTCATGTCCTGCTGGTCCTTTCTCCTGTCTGAGACACTACTGGTCATGTCCTGCTGGTCCTTTCTCCTGTCTGAGACACTACTGGTCATGTCCTGCTGGTCCTTTCTCCTGTCTGTGAGACACTACTGGTCATGTCCTGCTGGTCCTTTCTCCTGTCTGAGACACTACTGGTCATGTCCTGCTGGTCCTTTCTCCTGTCTGAGACACTACTGGTCATGTCCTGCTGGTCCTTTCTCCTGTCTGTGACACTACTGGTCATGTCCTGCTGGTCCTTTCTCCTGTCTGAGACACTACTGGTCATGTCCTGCTGGTCCTTTCTCCTGTCTGAGACACTACTGGTCATGTCCTGCTGGTCCTTTCTCCTGTCTGAGACACTACTGGTCATGTCCTGCTGGTCCTTTCTCCTGTCTGAGACACTACTGGTCATGTCCTGCTGGTCCTTTCTCCTGTCTGAGACACTACTGGTCATGTCCTGCTGGTCCTTTCTCCTGTCTGAGACACTACTGGTCATGTCCTGCTGGTCCTTTCTCCTGTCTGAGACACTACTGGTCATGTCCTGCTGGTCCTTTCTCCTGTCTGTGAGACACTACTGGTCATGTCCTGCTGGTCCTTTCTCCTGTCTGAGACACTACTGGTCATGTCCTGCTGGTCCTTTCTCCTGTCTGAGACACTACTGGTCATGTCCTGCTGGTCCTTTCTCCTGTCTGAGACACTACTGGTCATGTCCTGCTGGTCCTTTCTCCTGTCTGAGACACTACTGGTCATGTCCTGCTGGTCCTTTCTCCTGTCTGTGAGACACTACTGGTCATGTCCTGCTGGTCCTTTCTCCTGTCTGAGACACTACTGGTCATGTCCTGCTGGTCCTTTCTCCTGTCTGAGACACTACTGGTCATGTCCTGCTGGTCCTTTCTCCTGTCTGAGACACTACTGGTCATGTCCTGCTGGTCCTTTCTCCTGTCTGTGAGACACTACTGGTCATGTCCTGCTGGTCCTTTCTCCTGTCTGAGACACTACTGGTCATGTCCTGCTGGTCCTTTCTCCTGTCTGTGAGACACTACTGGTCATGTCCTGCTGGTCCTTTCTCCTGTCTGAGACACTACTGGTCATGTCCTGCTGGTCCTTTCTCCTGTCTGAGACACTACTGGTCATGTCCTGCTGGTCCTTTCTCCTGTCTGAGACACTACTGGTCATGTCCTGCTGGTCCTTTCTCCTGTCTGAGACACTACTGGTCATGTCCTGCTGGTCCTTTCTCCTGTCTGAGACACTACTGGTCATGTCCTGCTGGTCCTTTCTCCTGTCTGAGACACTACTGGTCATGTCCTGCTGGTCCTTTCTCCTGTCTGAGACACTACTGGTCATGTCCTGCTGGTCCTTTCTCCTGTCTGTGAGACACTACTGGTCATGTCCTGCTGGTCCTTTCTCCTGTCTGAGACACTACTGGTCATGTCCTGCTGGTCCTTTCTCCTGTCTGAGACACTACTGGTCATGTCCTGCTGGTCCTTTCTCCTGTCTGAGACACTACTGGTCATGTCCTGCTGGTCCTTTCTCCTGTCTGAGACACTACTGGTCATGTCCTGCTGGTCCTTTCTCCTGTCTGAGACACTACTGGTCATGTCCTGCTGGTCCTTTCTCCTGTCTGAGACACTACTGGTCATGTCCTGCTGGTCCTTTCTCCTGTCTGAGACACTACTGGTCATGTCCTGCTGGTCCTTTCTCCTGTCTGAGACACTACTGGTCATGTCCTGCTGGTCCTTTCTCCTGTCTGAGACACTACTGGTCATGTCCTGCTGGTCCTTTCTCCTGTCTGTGAGACACTACTGGTCATGTCCTGCTGGTCCTTTCTCCTGTCTGAGACACTACTGGTCATGTCCTGCTGGTCCTTTCTCCTGTCTGAGACACTACTGGTCATGTCCTGCTGGTCCTTTCTCCTGTCTGAGACACTACTGGTCATGTCCTGCTGGTCCTTTCTCCTGTCTGTGAGACACTACTGGTCATGTCCTGCTGGTCCTTTCTCCTGTCTGAGACACTACTGGTCATGTCCTGCTGGTCCTTTCTCCTGTCTGAGACACTACTGGTCATGTCCTGCTGGTCCTTTCTCCTGTCTGAGACACTACTGGTCATGTCCTGCTGGTCCTTTCTCCTGTCTGTGAGACACTACTGGTCATGTCCTGCTGGTCCTTTCTCCTGTCTGAGACACTACTGGTCATGTCCTGCTGGTCCTTTCTCCTGTCTGAGACACTACTGGTCATGTCCTGCTGGTCCTTTCTCCTGTCTGAGACACTACTGGTCATGTCCTGCTGGTCCTTTCTCCTGTCTGAGACACTACTGGTCATGTCCTGCTGGTCCTTTCTCCTGTCTGAGAGACACTACTGGTCATGTCCTGCTGGTCCTTTCTCCTGTCTGAGACACTACTGGTCATGTCCTGCTGGTCCTTTCTCCTGTCTGAGACACTACTGGTCATGTCCTGCTGGTCCTTTCTCCTGTCTGAGACACTACTGGTCATGTCCTGCTGGTCCTTTCTCCTGTCTGTGAGACACTACTGGTCATGTCCTGCTGGTCCTTTCTCCTGTCTGAGACACTACTGGTCATGTCCTGCTGGTCCTTTCTCCTGTCTGAGACACTACTGGTCATG